>NC_060040.1:11135135-11441511 GCF_905333055.1 Maniola jurtina | reverse complement strand
TCCAATCTGCCTACATTTTCCTGGATGCACCAGTACGGTAAAGTTTATTCCATTAAATTGCTTACTCAACCTAGGACATCATTTCTCATACGGAAATCTAACAAGTGAAAGCACTTTTCCAGAGGCCGCACGGCTCTTTAAATTTTGCAATTATGGTTTGATAGGAGGTGATAGGCGGTAATTAGACATCGGCGTCCTAGTCGGGGAGTCCCGCGGGAACTGTTTGATTTTTCGGGATAAAAATGTCCGTCTCCAATCCTGGGGACGGGATGGGTAAGCTAACTCTGTACCAAATTTCATCAGAACCGGTTAAACTGTTGGGCCGTGAAAAGGTAGCAGACAGACAGACAGACACACTTTCGTATTTATAATATTATAGTATAGATTGAATGTTTAAGAAGTCTGCTTTTAACACAACAAAAAAAAACCGTTAAGGTTTTCTATTGATGTGTCATTCAGTCCATTTATCAATAGGGTTAAGTGCTAAATGGCTAAATTCTTTTCATTCTGAGAGCAAACCCGTGCTCAGTAGTTATCAGGCGATGATTATGATGAAACTGATAATCCATTTTGATTTTCTTTGACCCACAATTTGCCAAATCCTACGGTATCTTATTAAAATCAAAAAGGCAACTCCTGATAATACGAATTCTGTACAGGTGTATTATATTCAGGACTCTAGGTACATTTGGATTATCGTTAGATATAATCAGATAACAAACAAACTGATAAAGTAGATAGCTAATCCATTCACGAAATTCCTGATAAGTGATAACTTATTCATAGACGTGCCAACCAGTCTAATGAAAAACTTTTTATTCAGAAGCTTAGGGCTACAACTTTCCATTTTAGCTCTCTCTGAAAGTAAAATCTAGAGCTGAGCATTGAAAATAGGTACCCGTGGAAAGGACTGAGGTTTTTGGGTAGTTTAAAATACTTCAGCATAATATCTAACAATAGTCTTATTAATAATAATTGAGTTTTGAAAAATACGATTTATTTTCTTTCGGAAGTTTTAAATCCCATGGTTCATGAATATTTTTCATTGTAGTGTGTGATAATGATAGACATATAAGGTATAATAATCTTCCATTTAATAACCGAGAAAATCAAATCCAGACGCTTTTGAAACTTTTAATACTACCTATTTAAGTTTAATTCTAATTTCCGATTTAAGCCAAGGTTTTGCATATCTACTCATGTGGTTTTGCTCTCATGCCACGTTAACCGCGTCGGTGCTCTCGCCTCGAGAGTGGAGACGATGCTAAGTAGCCTTCAGCATGAGTGTTACTTTTTATAAGATCTTGTTGGATCTTGCGATATTAATTTAGCTTCTGGCACTCTTTTATGTTGGTAGCGTTACTAGGTCAAACTTTTTTTAAAGAAAATACTTATGTTTTTGCTACTCATATTTTTTATGCCAGTTTGATAGAAGTTACAAGATAGAAAACCTTTGTTCGGTTTCGATTTCAGTCGTATCGATAGAAAAAAAATCATTTTTATAAAAGTATATAGTAATTATAAAGTGCTAAGGTAAAATTGGTAAGACTATTAGTTCTTAATAAGTAGTAAGGCTAGAAGTAGGAAAGGATTAGACGAAATCACAGAACACTTATGCATATAACATTAGGTTGAAAGTCTATTGCCTAGTAACTATACTTACACGGATTTTTCCATTGACGAGTTTCGTCCCCCATATTCATCAAATCTTCACCAAAAAATGAATACCAATCAAACCGTAGGTAGGTACATCCATTCAAATAAATCAAGAATAAATTATTATAATTGAAATCTTAAAAGATTTCACGCAACGCCAACAAAAATCGCGTCGAATAGAGAACGTCTTCTGTTTTGTTCCAAGTCGGGCTGATCTTGGAACCTTGTGAAGTTTTTCTTACAATTTTTTGAACACTTTCAGCCCAACAGTCACCCATACGAGAGCGTCACAATATTCTGCCCGTCGGAGCGCGCGGAACTAGTCGACCTGCTCACTTCCGAAGACATTCTACTGGATCTCACTCAACCATTGTACCTGAACTTTACTCACGAGGCCATCGTCAACCGCTTGGAGAAGCGGTATGAGGCCCACGACAAGATCACTGGAGATGTCTACGTGTGCGAGAAACCACCAGAAGATATTGCTGAAGAGTAAGGGCCTTTCCACAATTTTTTTTTATTTGCGGTGCGACGTCGCATCGCAAGAATAACACTGAGGCCATAGGTAGGTACGTTTCCCGTACGTTGCGTTGCGACGTTGCGATTTGAGTATTGGGTGCTTGCTGCTCTGACAAAAAGTATAGCGTTGCAACGCACCAACCCTCCCTACCTCGTCTCTCGTCCGTTGCGCGTACGGTGCAGCGCCGCACGACGTCGTCAACTCGTCACGCATCGTGTGGTACAGCGAATTCTATGTAAGATGACGCACGTCACTGTTCAGGCGCCGCACCGAAAACGCAACGCATTGTGTGGCCTCAATGCGGAATTCTTACGATACTTTGTGAGTTGTCATAGATTTTGTGATGCGACGTCGCAACGCAAGTATTGTGGGCCCTAAGACAAACTTTCATTATTTTGTCTTTTACTGAGTTTTTATATCAATTTCTTGACCTTCATCTTATTGATAATCTAGTGTATCATAATCGCTATCTTGCTGATGCCTAGAAAAAGAAACGATTTTTTATTCAAGTGAACTTTTACGATTGCTTTTGAATCGTTACTGAATTTACCACAATTCGTTATATTTACTTACAAATCAGGATTCTTACTTTTTACTTTATGAGCTTTTCTTTCGCAAGAACATCAGAAACATTTTTTGAAAAGTTACCGATTGGCCAAAACCACCTTCGATGAAAATAGCTTCAGGCAAAAAAAAATATTTTCATTCACGTATCTAAATACCCCGTGTTTGTTATTGTAGGCTGCCATCGGACGTGGAGTTAGTGCGCCTGCAGCCCGAGCACATGAAGGCAGTTCACGACCTGTACCCCGCGAGCGACATCGAGTGCCGGGAAGTGTTCGAGAAGCTGGTCGCCGAGCTGCCTGCGTACGGCATCTTCGTCGAAGATCAACTCGCGGCCTGGATGGTGCAGTCCTACTACGGAGCCATGTTTTCTATGCAAACGAGACCTGAATTCCGTAGGAAAGGCTATGGGATCTTCTTAGCGAGGCGCCTCACCAAGGAGGTCGCCAGTAGAGGCTATAAGCCCTTCGTCGTGATTCGTCCGGAGAACGACGCGTCCCGTTCGCTCTACTCCAAGCTCGGCTTCGAAAAACGTTTTCGAACGGTGCGCGCCGTCTTGCGCCCTCGCTAACGCGTTAAAGTTGATCACTAGCAGATTTTATTTTTTTAAGACTTTTGAAAAAAATCAATTTAGCTTGCGATCTTTGATCGCTTAGAAAATTCTAGTAGTAGCTACGAGTATAAGATGGAGCGACTAGTGCTTTCGATATGTATCATTCCGAGTTTCACGATGTTGAAACAGAGGCTTAGATTGTAGGTATACTAACAAAATGAAGAAACGAATTTACTGTAACAATCGGTATCTAATACTCAAAAGTTTTTCAGCGTTCAAAAGATAATGCTAAAATGAAGAGTTTATAAATGCCATTAAAAAAAATTTAGGAGCACGGAAGTAGTTGCAGCCAAGTTTTCATTTGAAAGTCTAGTCGCTCGCTGCGTTTTAGCGCCAGCCTAGTTACTGATCTCAGAGTCGCTAACTTGTCAGGAAGTTCCATCTCTTAAAATTACTTATTGCTTTATTTTACATTGCCTAGATTTATACTTACAGGTACAAAATACCGCACTGTAACGCTCAACTCAGTTTATTTAATTTTAGAGGATTAAGTTAATCGATCGATAGCCGTTCAAGGTACAACTTCCTGACACAGTTGGCCTCAAATAACTCATTTAGGCGAACGCTTCATTACCACTCGTTGATCGAGCGGAACTATTCTGTCTCATGGTTTATGAAATTTTGGGACCCGTTTTGAACTGTGTGATAGCTTTAACGTACTTCGACGTATCAGGAGAAGTGTATGCGTATCAGTCTGCGTTAATATATAAAATACAACATGAGAAAGAAAGTTACCGACTTAGCACTCGAGTTGCACAATTCTTCAAAAGATTTTAAGCACCATTATTGTTCATCTGACGCTAGGAAATATTATGGTTCAATAAAAATGTTAGGGGCTATAATTTTTATGACATTCAATAAGATTACTTTTCGACATATAATCTGGTGGAACTATTATACAATTTTCATTGTAGTATTGATAGATTTTGATAAACCTCTTAATACGGGAAGAGTTAAAGATTTTATTTATTTTATACTTTTTTGATACGTGAAAAGATATAAAAAGGCTGGAACATGAGTATTGAAAGTTGTTGTGACGTGCGTTTTATACATGATAGTACTTATTTCCAAAAAAAATCGCCTATGGTAGATGAGTTTTGAATAACCAGTTTTTGGTTACTATAACTTTTGTAGGGACTATGTTTTTATATAAGGAAAGAACATTGAATGAATTGAATGACGCAAGGATACCATTAAGAATTTGATACGAAATGTAGATAGGTAGGTATTTCAAAATGGGAAACTATTTTACAATTATATATTGGCGTAGTTTATTCATAATGTTTGTATTCAATATATTATACCAGAGAATGTTAAATAATTATATTATATTGATTTAGTCATTGATTTTTTACTGTAGTACTTATAATATTTAGTTACATTGAGTACGTTTATATTAGAGTGTACGCTTAATTTACCTTATATTTACGTGGATTGTCTTCCTAAAGACTGCGTATAGTGAACAACAAAAGAAAGGCATGGGTATAGAGCAAACAAGTTTGATGTGGGTAAATGAAAAGTGGCCGTTAAAATTTAAAAAAAAATATACATACTTAATAATTATATTGCGTTAAAATAAAAAATATGATATAGGAAAATAATTATGTTCCTTCATAGACTGCGAAAAGCATTTTTTTTAATCTAGCACATTGCTTTAAGTAAAAAAATTGGCATTTAATATTATCTTTGCTCAAAATTTAGAGCTTCCACCATTCATTAAAAATTGAATGCGTCAAAATGCAAATGGCCAAAGTTAAGTACCTACACTTTCTAAAAACAAAAAAAAATACCGTACTAACTCATTTATTAACAAAATAACGAAAACTATATCCTAGAATAATTACCAGTTTAATGATAACTATAATGTGCATAAATAAAATCATCTCAAAATTTAAATTAAGTAGACGACAGTGTCGTGAAAAAAAGGCATAGTTAATATACCGTTGAACCTAGTTAAACTAGGATTACAAAAATTGTTCTATGTAATGAAAAAATTAAAATAATCGAGGCGCATGGCAGTGCGCCAGGTCAAGTTCCGACTTAACGCACGTAGTGTGACTTTTAATTTTTTTGCAAAGGCATGCATTTTTCGGTTTTATAAATGAAGGTCTTAAACTCAAACTCGAATAACTACTTTAACAGGATCTCACCTAAGGTTGGGTAGAACAGAAATTTCTCTAAGCACTTTGGATAGAGCTAAGTTGTATTTTTCATTTTACTGAAAAGAATACGTACTTACTTAGAAAGTTTTCAATTTTTATGAATAAAACTGATTACAGCAACACGATAAGCTGCCATCTGTCGTCTACTTATTTAAAACATCTAAAAAATCATTAACAACATGCAAATCATGCTAACGCTTTCCCACTTTCCTACTAATGGTAGGTACATACGATTTAAGTAGTTCAAAAAATATCTCGAAAATTTTTTAATTGTAAGAACAGTTTCTCTGAACACTTTCCCTTGCCTAAATAAACAATGAACATTTCAGGACAAGTCTCCGTCCTCGACACTGCAGTAGGCTTGGTACATCTCGATATGTCGATAGATTTCGAATATAAAAACACTAAAATGATAAATTAAAATACAACAATAAGAAATACAACTACTGCCCCAAGCGGAAACTTTGCAACATTGATGTGCTGAGCTGCTCTAGATAAATTAATTCTTTCTGAGTGATAGTGTTTCCATATTTGAAATCTATCGACGTTATCGAGTTGCGTGTATTAAGCGTACAGTTGACGCGACAATATAATCGCGGTAGATATATTTTAAAAATCGATAATAAACATCTGCAGCTACACAAAATGTAGTGTCCGTTCTGTATTGTTTATCACATTTACCTTGCAAAGGTATCAAAAAATTAATAAAAATTATATATTATAATGTTTGTTTTATTTATGTAGGCACCCTATTGTTGTGTTATATTGCAGACAAGAAAGCTTCAAGTTGTCAAGGACGCACATCTGCGCTTTTGCAACTACTTAGACGATAAAAGGGGGTACTTAGACATGAGCTTTAGGTATAATAGAGAAGTTTTTCGCATGATGACTGCTAAACTTTATTTCGAAGAGGGTAGGTACGTGATGGTGATTATGATGACCTCATCCTTAATACTTTTAGTAACAATGGAGATTGGGGCCACCAAAAGCGATGTAGCAATGTAACTAGATACAGATATCGATTAGAAATATTGGTTAAATAAACCACCATAACCTCCCAGGTTGCCGCGCTTCCATCTTCATCACTGATACCATAATATAATTAATTATTATTAAAAGCGCATGCGTGGCATGGTATAGTGCGCCTCTTACGCATTTCAGTGACAAGCTAGTAGGTACTTGTTTACATTTTCTTCTAAATAAAGAAAAACGGAAGAAAGCACAAGTAAGTACATAGGTTAATATACAATAATTTAAAAAAATACCTGCTTAATTTTTGAATTTTGAAATTAGTCAAAAATTAACAGTGTTATTTAAACAAATAAAATATAACTAGTAACAATAACAATATTATGTTAAATTGATTAAATTCCAGCTAGGCCAGTATAATACCTATATCCGTGCCGTGGCCCAAGGCTATGACCAAAGAATATACTACTCTCTGGCTATGACTCAATAATTGGCAAACAATGAACCAACATTTGTCTTCGGTACTTCGGATGACAAATGTTGGTTTGGAATTTGGATCTGTGATTTGGATTGCCCCATGTGTAGTGTGTGTAGACCATACGGACTATTTGTTATCTGTAAAATGTCATTTTTATGCTTAAGCTCTAGAGTTTTTTTTTTTTTTCTTTAAATCTGGCTTTACTCTGATTAGCCAATGTCAAGTTTGTGATATTTTCAAGTTATTGAATTTATACAAGTATGGACTCCGTCTGCGCCGGCAACCACCGATATACGCGCGGCGCCCCTTTGGAGCGCTTCCCAGTCAGTTCCACCACCAAAAACACCAACTAACACAAAAACCAGCCACTCTTAGCAAAAAAAAACACTCCAAACAAGCACAGCACGCGCGCCAGCAAACGCTATCACAGACGAAGTCGAGCTCTAGAGTTTACACAGAGTTTATGAGTTATCTATGGAATGACCTCAGTGTTTCGAAAATTCCAGGTTTCTCGGGAGATCTACCGATTTTGGTTATTGTGTCCCGATTTCCTGATTTCGTATTCCTATCTCCCTTTTTGAATTTTGAACCACATGAGTTTTGTTTTTGTGAAATAATCAAAAATATATCACTCATAATAAAATACTTTAGGTAGTTCTATTTCGAATAAAAATCTCCCGTATTCTCCCGATTTTTGTTGGCAAAAACAAAACGATTTTTAATTTTTAATTTTTGCAACACTGGCCTCTGAATCAAATCCAAATGTCAAAAAATTACTAACAAGATGGTGAACAGTTTTGCTTATTTTTGAATTGTAAAATGTAAATTGATTTTATGCCATCTCTACGATTCTTGGGATATTAGTCTCTGCAAATTGAACTTCGTTAAACTATTAAGTACAATGGCTACCTTAATAGACAAAATAGAGATGTTAATCAAAAGGGAAAAAACCACACCGGAGCGAAAAAAAGAGGAAACCACGAAGTCCTCAAGTGAGATTCTATCAGAACTTTTTAGTGCCTTCAATGCTGATCCACCGAAGATCGAGGAGATTTCCTTTAAGAAATCCAAAAAAAGTAAGAAGAAGCATAAGAAAGAAAAGAAAAAACGTAGTCGTAGTTCCAGTTCTAGCAGTGACTCTGATAGTAGTGATTATTCTCATAAACGCAAGAAAAGAAAGAAAAGTAAGTCCAAAAAGCGGAAAGATGACAATTCGCCGTCTCGCCACCGGTCTCACACGCCTGTGTTAGTTAAATTGGAAACTGAAAAGAAAATAAAGAAAGAAAACAGCCATGTTAAAATTGAATATCCAGTGAAAGAAGAATACAAGGTAAAAAAAGAGAAAGATCATAGATTAACTATAAAGGCGGAGGACATTATAGATTTAAGTGACTCTACTAGTAATATTGATGCAAGCATGATACCCATGCCTGAATCACCTAAAGAAAAACTCGATTGTAACGATTTACGTTTAAAGCTCGATAAAAAATTAGATACAGCAGCAGAAAGTGATAAGGCAAAGAGTAAAATTCAAATTAAGAATTTAAAGTTTAGTGCAGTGTTTGAAGAAACAGTGAAAAAGGCTGAGGAAGAAGCCAGAAAAAAAGCAGAGAAAGAGGAAGAAGGGGAATTGACTGATTCGTCCAGCAGTAGTGAAAAAGAGGATGAATCAAACTCACAGTTCCCAAAATCTTCAGATCCAGGTGGAATATTAAAAAAACAAGCTGCGGAAGAGATTAAAGTGTAAGAATATTCAACATTTAAAATTGTTTAATGACCAAAAAATTTTTGCACAGCTGTTATCAATCTTTTTTTCGCATCTTCAGAATCATAGAGACCTATCTAAAAAGTTAGCAATAACATCGAAATTTGGAATTCTTATAAATTATAATTTTAATATAATAGTTCCCCTGTTCCAATTAAAAGTTGATGAAGATTGTCATCAATCATAGATTATCATGTAGGTTGTTTTATGACTCAAAGTCTAAATCTAAAAATTTTGAAATAGATCTCTATAATTCTAAAAATGTGATATGGCCACTTCCATGTCTCACTTTTGAGGCATCAAATGCAAATTTTAAGTATCACAAATGCTTACCATGTGCAAGTTTCAGGTCATAATATTAGTCGGTTATACTTATTGGTGGTTCAGAGCAGCCAGAAAGATACTTATAGACTGTGTCACTACCCATATTATAAATGTAAAGAAAGTTGATTTTTAGTTTGTCCTACAATCATGCAGCAATGGAGCAAGAGTCATAGCCATCATTTAGTACTTAATTTTGTGTAAATTCCCTATAACAAAATATGTTACTTAGAATTTAAACATTAAGTAATTTTGTAAATGTAAAGACTCTCTTGCAATAATAAAAATTGCTTATCCATTACAATTCATTATATTTTATACTGTCTATATTAAAATATAATGTAATTTTTGTGTTTCTATTTTGTACAGTATTGCTGAAGAAAAGAGTTCATCCAACAAACTCAAAAAATCAGAACACAAATCCTCACGAAGAGACAGCAGTAGGTCGAGAAAAAGGTTAGTTAGTTAGATATTTCCCTTTCTAATTTTATTTTAAAGGTCCAAAAAATATTTTGAACATGAATATAAGAAATAATAATATACGCAACTTACAAAACTGTACTTACTGTACTATATTAGCACCTTCGTCATATTCTATTATGATTATAATGTGTTTAGGTCAGGCAGTAAATCACGACGTTCAAGATCAGGCTCAACATCAAAGAGAAGAAGATCCTCCCAATCTAAGTCTAGACGTAGAAGCCATTCACGACACCGCTCCAGATCTAGACGAAGGACCCCATCTAGAATACGGCACAGATCCCCTCCTAAGTCACTGCATAGAAGCAGGTTATCACCAAGACATAGAGGTCGACGATCTAGGTAAGAAAAACAAAGTGAAGTATCAATTCAATTATAAATGTATGTATATATTGCATATGCCCCACGTTTTTAGGATTCTGTACCTCAAAAGGAAAAAGAGAACCCTCACTTTGTTGTCTGTCTGTCTGTCTGTCCATCTGTCATATCTGTCAAGAAAACCTATAGGGTTACGGGTACTTCCCGTTGACCTAGAATCATGAAATTTCGCATGTAGGAAGGTAGGAAAAATCCGAAAACCGTGAATTTGTAGTTACATCACGAAATAAAAATGAAAATGTGTTCATGAACAAATAAGATTATTTTCAATTTTCAAAGTAAGAGAACTATTATTATTCAAAGTAAGAGAAATATATGAAAGGGTACCTTTACCTGTATATTCTGAAACAGATTTTTACTTATTTTTATGCATAATAGTTTTGATTTAAATCATGTATCCTGAGGTATCATTAAAAACTTGGTATGTACATATTTAAAAATAATACTGGAGGCACTGAATTTTTACCCGACTGCGACAAAGCCAAAAGGAAGGGTTATGATTTTAGCAGTCTATGTATTTCGTTATGACGTAACAGATCTCCAACTGGTGTGAAACTGGCAGACAGCGAAAAGAAGCGTCTTCTGGAAGTGGCGCGAAGGAATGCCATCAACATGCTCAAGAACGGAGCCGTGCCGGCCGGCGCTGCTGCGCTTCCACCACACACTAGGAACCAAGTTATGGCTGCTATTCAGTCCGGGGGTAAGAACTGCTGCTTTTCTTTGTAGGATTACTAGGCTCAGCCTTGGTTGTAGTACTGAGTGTACCGATAAGTGTTAATATATACATACCGTATTACATTCTATACATACCGTAAACCGGGCCGCGTCGCGATCGAAACTAAATTTTTTTAAATTATGATTAAAAAAAAAGATTGTGCTGACGACAGTACTTTACTAACATTGTAATCTAGCCTACGAGTAGAGCTAATAAGTAATTTTATATTAACCTAAACAAAGTACATATCTAAGAATCGGTCCATTATCTTAGTTTACAGTTGGTTTTCACTGAAAGACACTTTGTTCTTGTGTTCGTTAAAATGCACTAGCGCTAAATTTTCACTTTGTGTCACTAAGTACTTAGACCAGGGCTAGTTTATCATTCTAACCTGATTTGTCACTCTCAAGTTTTACACATGTCATTCTTGTGACAGGTAAATCAGTGGACGAACTAACGGACTTCTGCAAGCATTTATCAAAGAAGGAGGCCCTCGGAGAACTATCTTCTGTCTCATCCAATGACGAGGACATGAGCGAGAATGAGGACATGATCGCCTTCCATCACCCTTTCCTGGTCAAGGAGAAGGCGCCTATCGTTATGAATATTCGGGTGAGTAACTAATATTACTCAGCCGGTCATAAACCGTCAGAAATATCTGTGCATCTGTGACGTTACGGCTTGACGGTACTGCCAGCGAGAAAAGTGCAAAAAAGAAATTTTTGAAAGGGCATGACTATTGTCAGTGTTTGAAAAATATTTAAGTTTGTAAGAATTAAAAAAAATTGCGCTTGCTGCGCTCGCGCTAATGTGTTTTAGTATTGAGAGAGAGTCTATGGGGTTGATATTTTTTTTTAGATGATCAGAATTTATATGGCGATGGCTAAAGGTAATCGCACATGGCCGCAATAGCCGCCATAGCCAGTAATATGTTTTTCAGTACTAAAAAAATGTACAAAAATTTATAATGTGAATGTCATCAGGCACAGCTTTTTAATACTATCTGTTTTTTTTTTTGCTTTTGTAATATTTTGTATTTGTTTGCCTTTAGGGTGGAGCTCCCCTGCCAATAAAGTCAAGTACCCTGCCTGTGGCCAACAAAGAAGAGCTTCGGCTGCAATTCCCTGTGTCGTCAGGATCACAACACAGGGACTCAGAATGGGTGCCCGTCGAGCCTAAGAAGGATAATATGGTAAGTAATAACTCTCCCCTGCCAGTAAAGTCAGTACCCTTCCAAGTTAGCCTGCTACCATCTTAGACTGCACCTTCACTTATTACTAGGTAAGATCACAGTCAAGGGCTTACTTGCATAGGAATAAAATAGTAACCTACCTGTAGCCACCAAAAAAGAGTTGTCAAATAAATATTTCATTTTAATTTCAGCAAGTGGCAAAGTTGAACACGAAACCGCAGGAGAAAACTAGTTCACCTCCAGCAACAACTAGGTAAGTCACCTTGTTCTAAGGAAATATATAATATGTTACGTTACACCTTAGCAAGGAGTGGGCGATTGTCACAATAAAACAATTGATTGTCAGTTTATTAACTCTAAATAATTAATAAAAATCTGAATAAATCCAACAAAAACAATATCCAATAAAAAGTTGATTAGCAATTTTATTCGATTGTTAAATCTACGAAGTGAGCTCAAAGTATGGAACGAATAAATCGAAAATCTAAATCAATTGCACAATAGGGTATTTTACACCTAGTGAGAAATGATCTAAAAATATTTATTTACGATAGTTTAGGCAATAAGAAAACGGGAAGTGTAAGTATCAGTTCACAAAAATATAAAATAAATTTTATATTTTAATTCGAAATTTTCACTTTTTTTTATCTGTGCAACAATTATGCGAACCGCTAGCCGCCTATGTACCCGCCATATTACTACGTCATCATGTCAGTAAATCCTTCCATTTCTAATTGCATGACCACAGTACAAAAGGTTTAAGAATCGAACTGCACGAATTTGGGATTACTGATGCATGGATTAAATAGTTTGGGCTCCCAAATCTAAAAATACTTTTCATCTTTGCATGAGGCACATGGTTTTTTTTCTTTACATTAGTCATTTATTTTTCATCAACAAGCGTGTTATGGAACGATATTTTTAGCCTAATGTATGGGGAACAAGGGAACCATAGACAATTTTCTTACATTCAGGAACGACACACCAATGATATGGATAATAACTCATTTTAAATTAGCAAGAAACAGTTAAAAATTTAAATTTAAATAAATTTTAAATTGTAATAATTTAATAAATTTTACTAATTTTATATCATTCATTTAATTCATCATTCATTTTGTCATTTTAAATTGTAATAATTTAATAATTTATTACCGCGTCAGCTTGTTGTTGTTTACTTTAGAATTATTATTATCACAGACTACAATCTAGTATAGAGACAAAATTACTGTGTCAATCTGTCATCTCTAGGAGGTACTGATACTTTGTAAGCTTACTATCTAGTTTACAGACAAAGTTACTCTGTGCCACTTTGTGATCTCTAGTTCCTGCCTACTCTGTGAGTTTAGTTTACTATCCCGATGACGTCATAACATGGCGTCTAGGTAGCATAGCTACCGTTTTCGTCAACTTGCGCGCGAAAATTTAAAATGCAAAATTTAAATGAATTTTTTTGGTACTTATCGATTGAATAAAATTTAAAAAAAAATTCTAGTGGTAAATTATCACCTTAGGATTAAATTGAGACACTTTTCAAAAAAGAGTAAAATACCCTATTGAATTCAATTTTCGATTTAATCGTCCGAGACCCGCGCGTTATTAACGATTGAACAATCGAATAATAACAACTATTGAATAGTTCGATTGTTATGAATTGCTCATCGCTGCACTTGGAAATTTTTTTTTTTTTTATTTTCCTATCGTAGTTCAGAACCGTTGGCCTTACCAGCACCTCCAGCTCCAGCGTCCAGTACGCCAGCGTATATGAAAGCGTTTACTACTGGCTCGACAAGCCGTAAGTCTTTTCTCTATATTCTCTGTAAAAACTCAATACACTTTACACTTCTTTACACCATATGCTACCTAAAATAGAAAATTATAATTAATTAATACTAATAGAGTATACAAGATAAATAATATCAATATACTAAAAATCAGACAAGATTTGGACTCGCAGGGTTCCATCCCATCTTACAAGAAACAACACATTTTTTTTTTAAATTTCTCGTTCTGTGAAAATTTCAACTCTCTTTCTATCCATCTAGTTCACGGGATACAGCCCGCTGACAGGCAGACAAGACAGACAGACAGATAGCGAAGTCTTAGTTATTGGGTCCCCTTAAGATCCTTTGGGTTGGAACCCTAAAAAAATATTAATTTTAAATCAAAAGGTAGTGCTTTAATTTTTAATGTGCTAAGAAAAAAAATTGTCATACAAAATTATTTTCTGGGATAGAATTCTGTAGTTGTGCAGCAAGGACTGTGAAAATTTTTGCATAGAAATTGGTTCTATGTGCACTACCTATACAGATATTAAAAAATAGTCCAATAATGGTTTCTTTTTTCAGAACTTACCTCAGTCCCCGCGTTGCCTGCGCCGGGGCCACAAGCCTATCCCCCGGGGGTCGAACCACCGAAAATTGTGAGTTCCCAATTTTTTTTTTTTAAATTTTCATTTGCACATTTAAATATAGGTATTCAATATACATATAATAGGTATTCAACGTATGCATCCTCCATGTCTGTGACTTACGATTGCCAAAATAAAAATCTTAAAAAGCTTAAAATTTGTCAAAATAGTATAGAGAGAAGTATGCTTCAAATTGAAAAAAGAGATAAATCAGACTCTGTATCATTAGAAATAGGACAAAAGTAAGGGATTTATCAGTCACCATTAATAAGCTGAATGGAGAGACGAGAAATAAGTGGACGAAAGTAGTTACGGAATTATATACAAGAAGGGAAAAAGAAAGAGAGGTTGCCCTTGTCAGAGATGGAAAGATGATATACGAGAAATGGCATTTTAGTCGAAATAATTCTGGTATTATATTGTATAAGAATAATATATTTTTTTCTTTATTTGCAGGATCTAGCGTCGATCGTGTCACAAAAAATTGCACTAATTCGCAAGGAACAAGAACAAAATGAATTGAGCACTCTGAGAGGTGTAAGTATAAAGACTGATATTTGTCTGGGCCGGGCCGCCAAGCGATTTAGCGTTCCGGTACGATAGTTTAGATTTATTTAGTAGTCGGGTTTTAGTTTTCAACTTTATCTTGTTCTTCAGTTCGGGTGGTCAAAGAATTCAAGCCTGGGCCAGTTCACGGGGTCCACTGGCGCCCAAATCCTCACTCCTCGGGAGCTGGCGAGTGGAACGCAAGCTTGGGCGAAAAAGGTATGCCTTTTGGGTCAACTTGGGTTATTCGCTTGGAGATATTGACCTATATGGACTTATTTATATGTATGCAACTGTCTTGTGATTTAGTCAAATGTGTCCACGGATAGGGATGTATAGGGATATCTTTAATCAAATAAAGCTTTTCAAATGTTTTTTTCCAAAAAGCAGCATTTTTTTCTGATGGAAAATATAAACTTTCCTTACAACTTGTAAAGACAAGTACAATTATTATACATATAATGGTAGTTTATGAAACTTGCATAAAATTATATGCAGTTTCATACACTGTCTAAACTCATTTATCTTGAAATCTAGCTAAGATAGCCAGATCTTTTTCTTGTAACATATAAATTGTATATTAACGTAGGCAATAAGCGTTCAAAATGCTATTGTTTGAGATAAGATTCATTAAAATTCATTAGTTTTTGAGTGTAAATGAAATATATAAAATTAATTAATCACTTTCAACATAATAAAAAAGCTACATTTTAAAATTGCCTTTTCTTAAAATAACAATTTCTGTGTGATTATTTTTTTGATTAAAGATACCCCTATCAATACAAAGTTATTTACTTAGATTTCAATGATAATAATTAAGCAGTAAATATGTAGAGGAATATATTGTAACAAAAATGTATACATTCACAATTTTTTGGCTGCACTCACTTTTGTTACCTATCTATATATTATAATATAAATACATAAGTATATTATGACATACACATAAAAACCTCAATATTAAACAGAACCAGGGATTATTTTTTAAGATTTCTCATAATGTATTCAAATTTAATTTTATTGATTTACATATTTCACTAACAATTTTATCCCAGTTTAACCGATTTAAAAAAATACTTACGTATTTTCAATCTTTAGTAATATATTTATGTAAAGAAGCTTAAATCAACGTTTCTCAAATATAATTTTTTATCAAAAATTGAGTCAAACAGGTACAATTTTTGATAAGTTTAACCTAACAAGGTCAATAATATAATATTCTTATATTGCGTTACTTTATATTACTGATATTACGTCAAAATAAAGTCGGTCTAGCGAAAGTAATTGACAGCGAGAAAGGGCGGCAAATCTCTATGTATAGCTAGGAATAAACGAAATTGATACTTTATATTATCTTTTTTAATTTTTTTTTTAAATTCAGATACAAGTTAGTCCTTGACTGTAATCTCACCTAGTGGTAAGTGATGATGCAGTCTAAGATGGAAACTGGTTAACTCGGAAATTTTTACTTATGCTGATTGCTTAGTTAATTCTATGCATTAAGTTTTCTTTATTATTAAATATTTATTAAATAAACCTAATTATCAAAACCAGGTGAGGTTATAAAAACAATATGTGTTGCAGGTTTCTAAAAACTGAAAATTCTCTGTCATGTCTCAGCTTTCGTCAGACAGACTCTATTATTACATTCTATCTAAAACTATTGCTATCATCTGAAATGATATAAAATATTATATGAAAATTCTTTTAAATTGTTATTTTTATCACTGTACGTACCTAAATGAAATTCTAACTCAACTTAATTTTATTTTATTAACTTTTACAATTACTAAAAGAACCTCGTTCTGTTTAATACTGCGATACTCTAAATAACTTTTCTTTCAGCTCAAAGCGGTTGGGATTCGCGTTACCCTCTCTATGCGCCGGCGGCTTTGGTCGGAACTCATAATACAATATGTATTATCCTTTCTGACTTGCAATACAATATACGATGGTTATGACAACATTGCCAATTTTAGTCACAAATATATCTTTAATGGATGACAAAATTCATTTATCCATGATGCTGATGACTGATTTTTTTGCTGGGTACATACCACGTCATTCAATCCAAAAACGAGTATAACTTTTTGGACATATAAAAAATAAAATGGTAATTAATTTGGTGAATACACAATTAAATAATCTTTATTCTTTATAAGTAAGCAGAACAGAATTTCAGCAACTTTTCCAAGAAAAGATCACCCAGACCTTTACCAAAAATTTACCTAAAATTATTTGTGCCATTAGTTTTTAGAGGAAATATGCAATATTTTGTATTGCACATTTATCTAAATACTTAAATATAAATAAATAAAGGTCAGAAAAAAATCGGTGCAAGTAATATTTTCAAAATCGAAGTTTTTTTTAGAGTAAATGTTGTTTTAACCATCACGTCTCGAAACAAACTAACGTGTAAAGGCAGAACTATTTTAGTTCGCTGGTTACACTAAATAAAAAGCGCAAACACTTTCAATGAAGTGGTAATTTTCATGCCATTGCATGTCATGGCGTGTAATTTACCACTATAGTAAGTTTTTTAGAAGGTGAAATGTAGGAACGATTTTTGGCAACCACAATTAACTGAAATAATTGTGATTGGCAATGGGGATCCACAGGCAATATCAATGTCAAAATGTTTGTTTTGTTAGTTTGCTAGCTTTGATATGGATACAATATACGATTGTATCGTGAATTATATAGGGTGTAACCAGAACGCTAGCAAAAATGAAGACATTACTAACTGACTGAAATGAAGAAGACAAGATTACTGATAAGATACCATAAAAAACTACGATTTTTTGCCCTGTATTTTTTAAAAGTTCACAATATACCTATTGCAAATAAAAGATTTGACTGACGCTAGAGGTCAACGAACGTGCCGTAAATAGGTCACTCGAAGTCAATGCCGCGTCGTAGGAGCGGCATTGACCCGAGTTTTGCACGCTATACAATGCGGGTTTGGAAAATACTAAATCACTGAAACTACAAGATAACGCAAATGTTTATTGGCATTGGATTGTGTTAAGGTAGTATAATAATAACGGTAAGTTTTTGTTAGCTTTCTGGTTACACCCTGTATAAAGATGATACCTGAAAGCTCGTAAATATGGCGTTTGACAGCTCAGTATAGACATTCCACAGATGATATACTCCTCTATGGTCGGTTGGGCCGGTTCCCTCATGTGCCAGTTGTCGGGATAAATAATTGACAGTGGATCCCCATTGAGAAGATTTTTGAAGAATAATAAAGGGAGAACTAACTTGCTCTAAGTAGAACATAACTGATCCTTTTCTACTAACTAAACTAACTAAATTCAAATTACAAATTTTACAATTGCCCAAAAAAGAGTGTAATGTTGCAGGGTTTGTTGTATACTATGTTAATTTTTTCATTATAACTTCAAAATCTCTGAACAGAGTTGGATGTATGGGATATTGTTAAAATTCTTACATCTTCTTGAGTGACACTGACTATAAATTTTTTGAAAAAAAAAATCAGTATGGCAGAGTCGTGTTTATAATTTCTTTTCAAATAATTACTAGTAGTTTTTTATATTTAAAGAATAACATATTTTCTTCAGTTAAAAGCCCATACTTTCCGAAACGAAAAGACCTTTAGGATTCCTTTAATTTTTTATTAAATACTTCTCGCTACTTTTCACCTTCTAGAAAAACAAACTATACAAATGGCATACAAATATTCAGTTTTCCCCTTTTCAAATAAAATGACTGACTTATTTGATAAGATTTTGCATTGTAATGTTATGCTATGTAGAATTAACGCAAACATAACAATATTATGTAAACAGGTGGTTATACATTTTTTTGATAAGTACAACATACGAGTACCATGATATATGGGTAAAGTATTCTTGTTTTAAAAGTATGTACGAAGTACCTACTTAGTACATATTTAAAACAAAAAAAAAACAAGTTAATATTGCACTGTCATCCAGTTCCGACGTAGATAAATGAAAATTTTTAACTTCTAGCTCATCGGGAAATTAGTTTTAAATCGATTGCAAAATTTGTATCGAACAGACAATAAACCAAGGGTTAAGAAAACGTGTCAATAAAAACGCGTGTAAATAAATAAACGTTGCCTTTTTCAACTTAACAATTCAATTATATAAAAATATTGTCTAAAAATAATAGCTCAGTCATTCTGTTGTTATAAACCACCATAGCCTAGCAATTCTTTTAGCCGCAAAAAAATTAGTGGCTCTAAGAAAAAACTAGGCTAGTTTATGGGGAATTCATGAATATTTGTTGCAGCTTATAAAAGATATGGAGTCGCGCGCTACGGTAGACCAACCACGGCCGAACGATAGGTGCATATTATGTACCCACGTCACAGGTAAGGATACAGGGAAGGAATACAAAATGGAGAATATGTGAAAAAAATTTACTTGTGGAGAAAAAATTGGTTGAACAAAAAACATTTTGATGGTTCCAGGGTCGCGCGCACTATGGTCAACAGTGAGTGGAGTTTTATCCACAAGATTTTGTGGTTCTTAGTAATAAATTAAATAGCGAATGCACTGACTGTTGACTGGTGGCGTTTGGTTTTATGAGGTTACATCGGAACTAAATTTGCACAAAAATACATTTGTGAAAAGAATACCTATGATATATTTTATTCTCTAGTGTACCGTAAAGTAGCAATATTTCTACCAAAGAGAAAGGCATCTCACAAATCAAACTATTATTTTAGAAATATAATAAAAATTAGGTAATTTTTCACTTTTTTTTTATCTGACGAAGATCTTTACTATGTGATGTAGGACGCAGCTTTTTCAGTAATTATTATTGCATGGATTATTTATTATTGTTCTGGGTTTTAATTAAACTAGTACATAATTGTAATAATAATCATGTATATTTTATTAGAAAGGCCGTGAAGGACTTGCATCCAGGGCTGTAAATTAATTTTAAAAATTAGTATGTCTGGTAAAAACTGTAGGCAGCAACAAAAAAATAAAGGGGATTCGGCACAGATTGCAAAAAAATAAGGAAAGTTAATGACGAATCTTTGTCTATGGTTAGATTGAGAATAAATCTATGGTTTTATATAGGATCAGTTGGTACGCGCGGCGCCGGTTGAGGGCGGGATGGGAATGCATCTACTCCAGAAGATGGGCTGGACGCCAGGGCAAGGTTTGGGTAAAGAAGGAACTGGGACCCTTCAGCCTTTGATGTTAGAGGTCAAGTTGGACACTAGAGGTCTGACGTCCAAAGAAGAGGTCAGTACGAGGCATGGAAAGAACGTGAGTATAAATCAGATACATTGGCATGATTTTTTTCAAAAATTTGAAAAATTTGAAAAATAAAACAGGTGTTCTTCGTTCGTGTATGCTGGGTCTAGAAACTTCAAATTTTTTTTATTTTTTTTAATCTTCATTTTTTTTGGACTTTTGTCCGACACGGACACGCCAGCCCCATCGTGACCTAAATATTACAATCTAAATAACATAGCGGAATGCAACAGATCCAACTTACTGCCTATGCAAAAATAACTTTAAATTTTGCACATTATAAGAGTATAGGTTCTCTCGTCGAAGTTGCAACATGGCAGTTTGCGCAGATCTAAGACTAAGGATTAAATACATACATACACCCTGTTAAAATCTAATAGAAGACAGACGCGATCTATGATTGGCTGAGATATTTGCGCCGCCATTCAAAATAAGATTTCTGCGCAGGTACGGTCGGCCTCAGAATTCGAGCAGCAATTCCACGAAACTATTGCATCAAACACCTGTTGCACTTATGACCTTTTTGTATAAACGCCACACACACCTAACGAATGTGCATAACCGTGCCATGCGAATATGATCATTAAGGTGCTAAACGATTTATGGCTTTTGACTGTACATCGGCGTAAGTTGTAAAAATGTATGTACTTTGTTTTTGTGAACTATACCAACATGTTTTGTTATCACAGATGAAGCCCCAACGGATAGGCCGCCGCGGGCCCGCGCCGCTGGTGGCGGGCGGCAAGCACCCCGTATCACTGCTAGGAGAGTACTGCTCCAAACAGAAGCTGGGCCCGCCTGAGTACAGCCTGTGCTTCGAGTGCGGCCCCGACCACAAGAAGAACTTCCTCTTTAAGGTTTGTTGTAGACATATCGTAGACTGCAGTGAGGGATACGCGAAAGGAAACACTAAACCATCAATCCTTGTTATTATCATTATGATTTACTAGAGGATGCCCGCGACTTCGTCCGCGTGGATTTCGGTTTTATAAAATCCCGTGGGAACTGTTTGATTTTCCGGGATAAAAAGTTTCCTATGTCAATTACAGGGACGCAAGCTATCTCAGTACCAAATTTCATACAAATCGGTTAAGCGGATGGGATTTTGGGAATCCCGTGGAAACTCTTTGATTTTCTGGGATAAAAAGTATCGTCCCCGGGATATAAGCTAACCCTGTACCAAATTTTGTCAGAATCGGTTAAACTGTTGGGCCGTGAAAAGGTAGCAGACAGACAGACAGACACACACTTTCGCATTTATAATATTAGTATGCATGATACACTACAGTTTCTTGGTTCAAGCTTTATGTGGATAGGATCTGGGAGTCCACCGGTTTATTGATATTCCAATAAAACCGTAGCCTTATCTGATTTATAGGAAGTCACGATCCTCATCCATGAGGAATATAATTTATGAAACAATATTAATCACCCACGTCATGCAGTTGAAACAGTGCAGTAGCCATTTTACTTATATCATTCGAGCTGTGGAGTGTGGACTGCTATACTGTAACTGCTATAATATAGTTGACTAGCTTATTCCCACGACTTTGTCCGCGTGGACTACACAAATTTCAAACCCCTATTTTACCCCCTTAGGGGTGAATTTCTAAAAATCCTTTCTTAGCAGCTGGTCTATGTCATAATAGCTGCATGCCTAATTTCAGCCGTCCAGTAGTTTGAGCTGTATTGACAGAAAAGTCTGTCAGCTTTTTTTTATATATATATATAGACTAGATAATGCCCGCGACTTAGTCCATATGGATTTAGGTTATTTAAAAAACCCATAGGACTTTCCGGGATAAAACGTAGCACATGTCCATCTGGTAATAATCAGCCTGTGATAAATTTTTTTGACAATTTAAAAGCACTTGTACAAGTTTATTTGAATTAATTTTTTTTTTCCATTCTATTATGGGATGCAAGCTATTTCTGTACCAAATTTCGTCAGTCCGTTAGGCGAATGGGTTATAAAAGGTAACAGACAAACAGACAGACAGACTAACACTTTTCGTATTTATGAGTATGGATTATAATTTTAAAATTGTCTTAGTATTGCTTCCAGGTAAAAGTGGCTGGGGTGGAATACCAGCCGGCGGTCGCGAGCGCTAACAAAAAGCAAGCAAAGGCCGACGCGGCACAGCTCGCGCTGCAGAAACTGGGCATTGTGATCTAGCTTAGTGAAACTTTGTGAAACATTAGTGAAACATCGTTAGTGAAACTATAACTCATATGAAATGCGGATACTTCTACACGATATATTTAATGATTTTACCCATTTTACATAATAAATATTACATTAATTTATTATTATTTGAGACTTAACAATCTTTTATTGATATTTTCATCCCTGGCAACAAAGTTTATGACGAGACAGAAAACAGTGCTCTATCCTCAGAGAGAAGCTAGTATAGAATTCTTTGTTAAGGTGGAAGCGACGGGCCTGCCATTGTCGCAATTAAAATACCATAAGCCTACGTTGTCGTATTAGTTTACAAATTGCGAAAAACCAAATTAAATTTGAATTTCGCGGGCAGGCCGATCTCATGCCCCTTAACTTGTTCCACTCCCATACAAATGACAAAGACAAAAAATGGGTGTTAAAAATTTTGAGTCACCCACCAATCACAAACAAATCAAGCAAACAAATCTGTTTTCCGCACTATATTAGAGAACCTATGTTTACAAAAAACATTCGAAATTCAAATCGAAAATATAGGAGAGCCCTATACTAACTTCTCCCAGTGAATAGAGTACCAACAACTTCAAGGATACTTTGTAGTTCGTCTATAACACTCAGACAAAAAAAATCTAGACAGTAATCCTTTGGAGACATATGGACAAGACAGGAAGGATTTATACAGACCAAAGTGGGCATAACAAGCTATTTTGCTCAGTAGTTCCAGATCCAGTTGACTGTAAAGCCAGCTCAGACGGCAAACATCAAGGACATCTTACTATGTACACTGTGTACTTTGTATGTACTAGTATGTACACTGTGCATAGAAACGTGGAGCTATCTACCAATCTTGTTGAAAGGCAAATGAAATAAAACAACCTAATCATTTACTTAATACATTTATTTAAAACAATAATAAACATTTTCTTTCTGAGATGATTTCAATAAGTTAATGTTCTATTATTCAATATTCATTGGTTTAACAAGACCTATTCAACATCTAAATTAAATTGGACAGGTCGAAAAATAATCTTTTTCTAAATGAATCATTGTGAAAATGAAAGGAACTATTTTAAAGCCTGTAAGTTTAATTTAAAACATACTGAATAGGCTCTAAAGTTGCTTTAAACTACGGAAATATAATATAATATATAAATATCGATCACCCTACTTTTAACTGTCACTGTTCACACTTAGATGTAATATAATATTACATTTAAGTGTGAACAGTGACATTTAAAAGTAGGGTGAGCAATATTTATATATTTTATTATATTCCGTAGTTTGAAATCAACTTAATATACAATGGTCTAATGGTTACACCTAAACTATAATTATCTAGTCATTCGAACCTTCATATAATACCATCACAGATCTGTTCCAATACATCATTCTCAATATTTTTAATTTATTTCTTATCTTGTTGCTTGATCCTATAGTCCGAGAGAGCAGCTTTGATGGCGTCTTCTGCAAGCACTGCAACCAAAATATTATATAGAGTATTATTTATACAAATACTAGCTGATGCCCGCGACTTTGTCCTCGTGGATTTACGTTTTTCAAAATCCCGCGGGAACTCTTTGATTTTCCGGGATAAAAGGTAGCTTATGTGTTAATCCAGGGTATAATCTATCCCCATACCAAATTTCAGCCAAATCCGTCCAGTAGTTTTTGCGTGATTGAGTAACAAACATCCACACTTTCATATTTATAATATTGATAGAATTAGCATGTCTTATCTTAAATCAGTTAGACCTAGATATATAGAGCACACTTTGACTTTGCTAAGACTTAAGCTCCACTTAAAAATCGAGACAGAGTTATGTTAGTGATATAGTGCTGTCTCGTTTTAACAGTGTCTTAAGTCGAAGCAAAGTCAAAGTGAGCTCTATAGATCTCAGCCTAACCTTGACTAAGGTCAAGTAGACCAAAAACTGCATAAAGTATTTAAATTAATAATATGATTAATACTACTATTATTTACTAATACTACTAATAAAGCAGTACTAATTTACTATTACCATTAATCCTCTTTTGCTTCAATCAATCATAATGAGAACTCAATGCCTATTGTGGCATAATAAAACGAGAAACCAAGAAAAATATTGGTTTTATTTAACTGAAACGTTGACTCATTTGACAGTAGTTAGATGACAGTTGTCTATGGAGGTACAGCGCGGAGGTCGCATCACCTCATTCTCCCCCGGTTCAGTTTTCACTCTCACTCCCATCAACCACAAAGTCCGCGTCTCCATTTCTTTAGGCTCTCTACTATCGCACAAGCCTCTTTTTCGATTGAGGATTGTTTGCATTCCGAGTTATTCAATGTCCGAGAGAAAAAAGCAACTGGTCTTCCATGTTGCGTCAGCGTAGCCCCTAGCGCGAATTCCGAAGCGTCTGTTTCGACTGTAAACATTTCATTGTCGTTAATGGCTACTAGAGCGGCTGCCTTAATATCTTGCTTGAGTTCTTCAAAGCACTTGAGCGCATCAGGTGGCAACGGGAAAGTAGTCACGCATGTAAGTGGCTTTATTTTTTCGGAGAAACGCGCGATCCATTTAGCGTAATGAGCAAGCATCCCTAGGACTCGTTTTAGTTCACTAGTTTTAGTTGGAGCGGGAAGCTCTAGAAGAGGTTTTAGTCTTTCCGGGTCAGGACTGATTGTGTTATTTTCAACAGTATATCCAAGCAAGTTGATTTTAGTCTTATTGAAAACACTCTTCTGTTCGTTTAGAGTTAAATGAAATTTATTAGCGGCGTCCAAAAAGCGTTTTAGATTGTGGTCATGATCCCTTTGATCTTTGCCGCAGACGGTTACATCATCTAAGTAGGCAAACGTTCCTTCTAATTTCTCTTCTGTTATGATGAAGTCCAGAGTTCGTTGAAAAGCTGCAACGCCATTAGTCACGCCAAATGGAATGCGTGTAAACTGGTACAATTTGCCGCAAGCTTCGAAAGCTGTATAAGTCGATTTGACTGAACACTTTAAATCTTGATACGTTGCTCACGACTGATTCTATGCTTGGCAAGGGGAAGGCATCCAGTCCGGTGAATTTGTTTATTGTCATGGAGTAATCAATGACAAGTCGTTTTCGATGAACTCCTCCTCCCGCTACGAGGACTTGAGCTCTCCAGGGGGAAATGCTTGTTTCAACGACCCCGTCTTCAAGTAATTTAGACACTTCTTCCTTTATGAAGTCCTCATCTTCCTTGCTGTAGCGCCGGCTTCTCACGACGATCGGTCGAATGTTTGGCGACAGATTTGTAAATACGGAGGCTGGTGGCACCGAAGCTTGTAACACGTTGCATATCTCTAAAGGTTCGCCAGGCCCACCAAGATTGAAATGAATGCTCGAGTGATGTTTGAGCAAGTCATGGCCGATGATAACGTCGGCACAGAGGTTGTCGACAACTAGAAGAGGTGTTTGTTTATAAGTATGCTTATTCATCGTAATAGTAGCAAAGCAGACACCTTCAACAAAGGAAACTTGATTGAGAGAAGCGAGATTGACTGTCTGCTGGCAGGGTTTTTTGCGTAGTTTCATTATGCGAGCAACTTTACCATTAATAAAGCTGACCGAACTTCCTGTATCGACGAGAGCATCAGCCTTGTATTCGTTGACCATGATTGGAATTGTTGCACTCCTAAGGCTCGAAGGAGAGGCAGCAGAAATAGCTCCACTGTAGAATTGGTCGTTGTTAGGGGTTGTAGGATCTTCAACTGTCGTGGAGTTCAAGTTAAAATTGCCCGATCTACAGACGCTTGCGAAGTGTCCTTTCTTTGAGCACTTTTTGCAAGTGGCTTTGTTGGCTGGACATCTGAACCTTGGATGAAGACTCCCGCCGCAAAAGAAGCAGGGTTTAGCCGGAGGTGGCGTGTTCGGGGCGGCTTGAAAAGTTCGTGACGATAGAGCCGCCACTAGATTTTCGGATTCCTTTACCCGTGAAATACCTTGCGATATGGCGGTAAGTTGCGAAGAGCTAATACCAATAGTAACTGCATCCTTCTCTGCCGTTTCCAGAGCTACGGCTTGATTAAGTGCTTCTGAGAGAGTGAGTTTAGAGTTTTCTAGTAACCGCTCGCGAATCCTTCGTGATAGTAAGCCGGATATGAGAGCACTACGAACTGCTTGGTCTTCATGCTCTTGGGCTGTGACGTCTTCGAATTTACAATCTTTCGCAGAAAGTCGGAGAGCTCTAACATAGTCAGAGATCGTTTCGTCGGCTCGTTGCTTGCGATTGAAGAGAATGTGTCGAGCTAGAATAGTATTTTTCGGTTTGACATAGATGTCTTCTAGAACTTTCATCGAATCTTTATAAGTGGAGCATGTTTTGATATGCTTATAAATCGATGCCGATAAGTGGTTAACTAGGATCTTACGCTTAAGGGAGTCCGGTACATCTTCGGTAATCTCTTCTGCTAAGAAGCTTTCGAATGTCGATTTCCAATGTAGCCATTTTGTATCGGAGTCCGCGACATCAGGCTCGATGTCAAACTTATCGGGTCGCAGATATCTTAACAGCGAAGGCTTGCCTAGTTTTTCGTCAGTCATTCTCAGTTAAATAAATTGTGGCATAATAAAACGAGAAACCAAGAAAAATATTGGTTTTATTTAACTGAAACGTTGACTCATTTGACAGTAGTTAGATGACAGTTGTCTATGGAGGTACAGCGCGGAGGTCGCATCACCTCACCTATCAAATGGTCATTGCACATTGCAATGCTGCGAACATGTGAGTATGTGAACTTAATGATTAAAATATACAGTTTTTACAACAATATTGTGAATGTGCTACAAGTAATCAAATCTGAGGCATAATTTATGCCCTGCACATACTGCCATGTTGCAACTTCAGGTTAGACTATTTGTTTTGCTTGCACTATATAACATTATTGTAATAAAGTTAAGTGTTCAAAAGGCAGACAGTTTCAAGAACAAAATCTTTATATTAGTTAGATACTCACTAGAGCAGTGCAGCTTGACAGGAGGCAAAGACAGCTCCTTAGCAATATCAGTATTCTTCAATTTCAATGCTTCATCTACAGTCTTGCCTTTCACCCATTCAGTGGCAAGAGAGCTCGAAGCGATCGCAGACCCGCAGCCGAACGTCTTGAACTTAGCATCAATAATCTTGCCGTTCTCATCAACCTTGATTTGCAGTTTCATTACATCGCCGCAAGCCGGAGCTCCGACTAATCCGGTGCCTACACTTTTATCCTTCTTGTCCAACGAACCAACATTACGAGGATTCTCGTAGTGGTCGATGACCTGATAACAAAAATGCAAGCAATTTTTATCATGTAACCCTCATGTAATGTTCCAAAAATCGATAAACCTTGACATTGCGCATGCAAAACAAACTTACATTAGCATGGTATGACGCAGTTTGTACAACGTTGAGACCGGAACGATTCCTCAAGCACAGGCACCTGCAGACGTTAGAAATTAAGAAAGCCATTTCACAAGACACGAAAACTAGTAATTCTTTGAAATCTGCTGATTATGAAATCGGAAATCAAATTAAATGAATGGCCACTTCAATACACAGATCACTATTAGTAATTTAATTTATTTCTGTGATTTATTTCAGCAGAGTGCAGACTGCAGACCAGCACAGACCACGAATCCGGAGATAGACGACGAAGTTCCATAGATCTCAGTGTTGCCAGTGGCAGATAGTCAATTGTAACACGAGACATCTCAAAATGTAACATTTTCACGAGAAAAGTAACATTTCCTTATTTTTCGTGGAAAATAAAAGTAATAAGGTGCCAAGGGTAATATGGCACTTTATTATACAAAAATTTAAACAGTTTTCTTGTCCCATTAGTTAAGCTTAAAAAGAATCGTAATAATAACTGTTGATTGAATAAATTGACTGCTGATCCTGAAAAAGAAAAACAAATCAATATGTAAAATAATAATATAACAACGGATTTAGAAATGTCTTTGAATAGCTATAACTTATTTTGTTAATCAATTTATAATACAAGTGTAAATTAAAAATTTATATCACCCCAACAAGTGAAGGTTACATTAACTAGAAAAGAGCTGATAACTTTCAAAAGGCTGAACCGATTTTCTTTGATTATAGCTAAGAACACTCTCCATCAAGCCACCTTTCAAACAAAAAAACTAAATTAAAATCGGTTCATTAGTTTGAGAGCTACGATGCCATACACAGATACACACGTCAAACTTATAACACCCCTCTTTTTGGATCGGGGGTTAAAAAGATTAAAATCGTCTTATATCGGGCGATCTGGCAACACAGGACTGTTTGAGTTTGAGAGGCTACGCACTAGGTGGACTTTGTCTGTGTAGCGTTTGATGGCGCGCGTGTGGTGCCTTTTTGGAGCGTTTTTTTTTTTTGTTAAAAGTGGCTGGTTTTTGAGTTTCACTGGCGTTTTTGGTGCTAGAACCATGCTGGAACTAACTGGGAAGGGCTCTAAAGGGGCGCCGTGCGTATGTCGGCGAGCGCCGGCACAGACGAAGTCCTTACTTATATAGTTTCCCTAACTTGAAAATATCTACAAACTTGACATTAGCTAATCTTTGTAAAGCCAGACGAGAGAATAAAAAAAAACGCACTAGGTAGGTACGCAGTGAAGAAAATTACGCGGGAATTTCAAATTCGTTTTGTTAACTGAACAATACTAGGTAGGTACCTAACTACTTACCTTGGTCTCAGCAAAGAGATCGATAGATTCGATAGCAAAACTCAAATTTTAGGTTACGCCGGCCGGTATCTACTCAGCTCGCTCTCATTCCTGTAAAGAAAACCGAAGTTACCTACAACAATAACTAAGTAGTAAATAGCTAAATGAACTTCTGGAAACTAATGTGACAATAATAAGATGACAGTCAATACAAAAACAAACTGCTTTCAGTTGCAAATACTATGACTTTGTTTTTGCATTACTGATTCCCTAATTAGTTAACTACTTACTTATTTACTTAAAACTACATTGTATACAACATTTACTTACCAAGCAAGTAGTGTTAGCAACACATATAAACAGTCGATAAGGATAACGAACAAACCAATCACTTTCGAATTTTGACGAAATAAAGATACAATTTTTTTTGTACGATACCTTACTACAATATCACTACCCCGCAACGAATAACTTTTTTTTTTCTCTCGTCTGGCTTTACACTGATTAGCCAATGTCAAGTTTGTAGTTATTTACAAGTTAGGAAAACTATATGTATAAGAATGGACTTCGTCTGTACCGGCGCCCACCGACATACACGCGGCGCCCCTTTAGAGTGCTTCCCAGTCAGTTCCTTGGTCAGTTCCACCACCAATAAACACTAGCAGAACACAAAAACCGGCCACTTCTAACAAAAAAACACTCCAAAAAGTCACAACACGCGCGCCAGCAAACGCCACCACAGACGAAGTCCACGAATAACTACTAGCCAAAACCAAAGACCTTACACTTAAGGTCTTTGGCCAAAACAAAGTTGAGTCACAGAGAAAAACAAACAAAACACTTTTTTAATCACAGAGTAATTACAAAACAAAGTGAACTTAGACCAATAACTTAGAGAAAGTGAAATAAACTAACAAATGGGCCAATTACGACAAACGAAAACTGTTTTGGATGCGTTCCGTTTCACGATTATTTTTGGTTTGCTGGGAAAAATTTGAATATTTTTATGAAGTCCTAAAAGTAACGTAAAGTAACATTTTGAGTCGTGTAACATGGAGGAAACATGAGGGGGTCAAAAGTAACGTAAAATGTTACAAAAGTAACATTCTGGCAACGCTGATAGATCTGTTTATGATTAGTAGCGAGTACTATACATACCGATAATATCGGATTATATATATGGAAAAAATCAATATCTATCTATAATAAACTTTCTTTGTATCATGGTCTTTCTATTTCACCCTCTTATGGCAATTTAACACTATACATTACACATCTCTTTCCCACAATATAATATAGATGTAAACGGTTGCGGCGAAACGTCACGATGACGTCATGACAGCCTAGTAATTTTAGGGATGAGCTTCGAAAATCGTAATGAATCGTAAATTAAATATAGTGTCGCACTTTATCGTAAAAATATCGGTTTTTCGGTTTTCATTTACCGATTTTCGGCAAATAACCGATTTATTCAACTTTTTTTGGTCAACAAAAATAAAACGAAATAAAATAATTTAAATAATTTATTAACGATTTAAAAATCTTATTAACTATTTTTGGTTCAATGACGTGATGGTGATAAATATTAGCACGCTTAAAAATTAAGATGGATGCGACGGGTCTGCCCGCGAAATTCAAATTTAATTTGGTTTTTCGCAATTTGTAAACTAATACGACAACGTAGGCTTATGGCATTCTATTTGCGACAATAACAGTATCATCCCCAACTATTTATTTAAAAATCTTCACTTGAAAGGGTCCAGTTTAAGAAATTAGCTCTAGTATCCACTATAACCCACAAATTAGTCGACGATACTAGAGCTAATTTCTTAAACTGGACCCTTTCAAGTAAAGGTTTTTATATAAACCTGTGAGGATGCTACTGCCATTGGAGCAATTAAAATGCCATAAGCCTAGGTTGTTGTATTAGTTTACAAATTGCGAAAAATCAAATTAAAATTGAATTTCGCGGGCAGACCCGTCTCATGCCCTTAAGGGCCGGCGCACACATGGCGGAGTGCGGCGGAGTTCAGCGCAGAGCATGCCCGCAAAGTTTTCTAATCGTGTGACACATTACGCGAATTTCTACCATAGAATGCGCGAGCACGCGCGGGACTGCGCAAGTATCCGCACGGATGCACAATTAAATTTAGATATTATTTCAATGAGGACAAAGTCGATAATACTTTTACTGTGAAAAATGCTCTGCGCTGCGCTCCCCCATATGTGCGCCGGCCCTTAAAGTACCTAAACTAAACCTTCGTAGGGTTCCAATGCACCACAACAAACTCAGCTGGGTATTTTTTTGTTATTGCCATCTCACAATCACACTTAAAACTAGTCAGAGCAATTTAATCATACTATTTTTTTATCATTATCTTTTAGAAAATAAAAACTTTAGATTTCAAGATACATCTCCAAAACGTTGTTTTGAGAGATTATTATAAACTGTATAACAATTAAATATCATAAAATGAATTGCTATAAGTGTAATAATTGTAGTTTTCTGACCAGCGTTTTATATTTAACACAATCGAACGTCTTGGACGAATTATACAAGACGCAAATGCCAAATTATCGTAGTCTTCATAAAGATATTATTCATTTAAACTTTAAAGTTACTGAGGTCAAGTCTGCCGTCCTAACAAAGAGTGCAATAAGTCGAGTTTTTGGGCAAATTGACTTAAGACCATATCCGTAATCACGAAAATGCTCTATATTTTCGCCTTAGACGTCTTTTTTGTATCTTCAGTAGTTTCGGTTCTGTTGGTTATCAAAACTGCAATATGTAATATTACGATTTGTAAGTAGCTAATCATAACCGCGAATATCTCGAAAGTAGTCGAAACCTAGTTATTGCTCTCTTTGTTAGGACGGCAGAAGTATCAACCGATTTAAGTAATAAAATTTACATTGTCAGGAAATACAATACAAAACCAGATAATGCAACAAGAATTTTGCATAACAACATGACTTATCTCATACTTATACTGATACTTATACATACTTACATAATGACATACTTTTGTGTCTTATGACACAAAAGTATGTCATTATTATTCAGTTACTAGCCGATGCCCGCGACTTCGCCCGCGTGGATTTAGGTTTTCCGAAATCCCGTGGGAACTCTTTGATTTTCCGGGATAAAAAGTAGCCTATGTGCTAATCCAGGATATTATCTATCTCCATTCCAAATTTCAGCCAAATCCGTCCAGTAGTATTTGCGTGAAGGAGTAACAAACATACACACACACACACACACACATACAAACTTTCGCCTTTATAATATTAGTGTGATGTAGTCATGTTTTCAACAATAATAATTGTACTTGATTCTAAAAATACCATTCAAGTGAGAGTCGGATTCGCACAGAAGGGTTCCGCACGATCGTACAAGAAATCTCAAACCAGTGTAATAAAACTGCAAATTAATGACGAATGTGATTTAGTTAAACTAATTATTTGATTGGGAAGTGGGAACACAAATCTTTAATTTTTTTGTGATGTAACCATAAGTTCACGGTTTTCAAATTTTTTCGTTCAATTGTGCTTTAAGACATTGCCACCAGCCAAATGTCATGATTCCTATTTTGATTCCCCCAAAATGGCAGACAAGGGGGGCAGACAGACAGACAATGAAGTGATCCTTTATAGGTTCCTGTTTTCCTTTTGAGGTATGAAACCCTCGACAAATGTAAATCTTTTCCATTAAACTAGGTACATTAACCAAAATATATTCTAGTAAAATGTATAAAACAAAAATTTTCAAAATCTATTTATGTGGATTTAGAAAATCATGATCAGTTTACAAATTCACAAAAAATTAAGTTTACTAAATCAGATATAGATGGCGCTGTTGCCAATATCTTGTATAATGATATGGAAACCTTCGTGGGTGAGTCCGACTCGCACTTGACCGGATTTTTTATACCTAAAGCCTGACCAACTAAATTCGTCATCATTCCAAAACGCTAAATGGTTGCAATTTTCCGGACAATGGGTTCTTAAAACCACTTTTAGAATGACCACAACCGTTTAAGCAATCGAATAAATTATTTATAAATAAAATTATCTCTGTAATGAAAATGCCATCATCGATGTTTACAGGTATCGTACAATAATCGTCAATTGTTAAAATGTCCATGTATGTCTTCATCCGCATTGACACAGTGAGGGGCACCTCTCTGCTAAAGACTCTTACAGCAAAAGCTTCTCTTAAAGCTTGACCTGAAAGGTAAAATGAATTATCAATGAATTACACAAATTCGAGCAAATTGTTAGTTATAATATTATGAGACATAAATCACAACATTTCATGATAATCTTTGACTTTGATTAGATATGTGATGTAACCACAAATTCATGGTTTCGGATTTTTCCCTTTATTAATTATTGTGCTATTAGGACATTGCTAGCTACCAAATGTCATGGATTATATACGGGAAGTATCTCAAGAGCTTTGATTCCCTTGTCTTGATAGAGACACAGATAGACAGACAGAAAACGAAGTATAAGGATTCCTTTTTTCTTTGGAGATACGGAACCCTAAAAATAAAAGACCTAAATGAATTAAAATAAATGCTAATACATAATTCAAAAAATTTTTGGGCTGGACCTTAAAAATAGTGCCACTGGTGCCGCTATTTTATGCACCAATTGGTCAAACCAATAATTAGTGGGACAAATTGAACTTTAAAATGTTATACAATCTACTTTGTCCTACTTGGAGGGGCAATGTGTAATAAGCCAAAATAAAAATCGGTCAAGTGTGAGTTGGACTCGCACACAAAAGGTTCCGTACCATCGCACAAGATATAACACTATTTAGCACGCTGAAAAACAGACATACAGACAAACGGATGGACAGGTGGACGTGTAAGCGGACGGACAGCGGAGGCTTAGTAATAGAGTCTCATTGGCACCCTTCACGTACGGAACCCTAAAAATTGATACGAGTCGTTGCAATGCTAAATACTTTTGGGTGCTCACACCTGTTTCTTCATAAAATGTTTGTAAAACTTCAGTTTGGTATGGTAAGATGTCTTTACTTGCCTTCATATTATCGACAGAATTTGGTTTCAAATGTCTATCTGTTAGTCGAGTATTCCTTACAGTGCCACCAATCCCACCTACCGCATATATTTTTTCAATGATCTGACACCCAAATAGCACGGCGATTACCGATGATTAGGTCCTTTTTCTGAAATTGTTTAAATGACATTTTAGTAGATGTGGAACATCACATATATTATGATATACTTTTTTGCCATTCATAATATAATAATAAACATTCAACCCATCTTTGCCACTGCGAAGGAGATTGGTAAACTTTTTTTTAGAAAAAGTGCTATTATGCCATAAATGATCTTCTTAACGACTTAAATATAATATAAATAAAAATATGGGTCTCCCTGCTAGGGCCCGCTGCACAGACCAAATTGCAACACCCAAAACTGGGTATCTATAATACTACCATAGTATTTTGTTCCAAACTAGAGGATGCCCGCGACTTCGTCCGCGTGGATTTAGGTTTTTAAAGATCCCGTGGGAACTGGTTGATTTTCCAGGATAAAAAGTTGCCTATGTCAATTACAGGGACGCAAGCTACCTTGGTACCAAATTTCATACAAATCGTAAAGCGGATAGGTTTTTAAGAATCTCGTGGGAACTCTTTGATTTTCCGGGATAAAAAGTAGCCTGTGTCCGTCCCCGGGATATAAGCTAACCCTATACCAAATTTCGTCAGAATCGGTTAAACTGTTGGGCGGTGAAAAAGAAGCAGGCAGGCAGACAGACAGACAGACAGACAGACAGACAGAATCGTAAAGCGGATAGGTTTTTAAGAATCCCGTGGGAACTCTTTGATTTTCCGGGATAAAAAGTAGCCTGTGTCCGTCCCCGGGATATAAGCTAACCCTATACCAAATTTCGTCAGAATCGGTTAAACTGTTAGGCTGTGAAAAAGTAGCAGGCAGGCAGACAGACAGACAGACAGACAGACAGACAGACAGACAGACAGAATCGTAAAGCGGATAGGTTTTTAAGAATCCCGTGGGAACTCTTTGATTTTCCGGGATAAAAAGTAGCCTGTGTCCGTCCCCGGGATATAAGCTAACCCTATACCAAATTTCGTCAGAATCGGTTAAACTGTTGGGCGGTGAAAAAGTAGCAGACAGACAGACAGACAGACAGATAGACAGACAGACAGACACACTTTCGCAATCATAATATTAGTATGGATGTTAGATTTAAGGAAAGTATTTATGGAATTGCTATAAAAACAAATAAATAAAAAATATCTTCATGTGCATCTGACATCTGAAACTGCTGAACCGATTTTTAAAATTCTTAGACCAGTAGAAAGCTGAGCAATTCATGAGTGACATAGGCTATATTTTATTTTCAAAAAGTTAGAGATCTTTACTAAAATTGTAATTAGCTACCTGTGCATGTCACTTTTTCATAGCTTAACAATGAAACCAATTTAGATGTATATCAGAAAGATAGCTTGCATCCTGAAGATGGATACCATACTATTTATACTGGAAAATTAAATAAAGTCTAAATAAAGCCATTATTGTTTTACTACAGACAAAATGACGGGTGTAAGCTTGTATAGTGAATGTAAAATAAGTAGTACAGATTCTTAATATGAGGTGTATGACAATAGTCTGCACATTGTATAAAAACAGAAATCAGCCAAGTTTGTGTATTTAATCCTTAGTCTATGACATTCAATTCCATCAGCCTGTATGCGTTCACTGCTGGACATAGGCCTTTCCAAGAGTGGGCCACCAAACACGGTTCTCCACCTTCCGTGTGGACTATACAAATTTCAAACCCCTATTTTACCCCCTTATGGGTTGAATTTTCAAAAATCCCTTCTTAGCTACGTCTACCATAATGACTATTTGCATACCAAATTTCAGCCCCATCCGTCAAGTAGTTTGAGCTGTGCATTGGTAAGTCAGTCAGTCAGTGATTTTTATATGTATAGATATATGGTATGATATTTAATAAACCACTGTTTTACTTGCCTCAATTTGTTCATAGGAATGCAGGTATAGTTCCAACATGTTTCTTTATCAGTTTTGTTGCTTCTCACACAGCACCTCAGGTGCAGGATTTCACTGTGTTCCCAGTGTAAACACAAATTCAGATGATCAACTCCTTATTCTGGAAAGTTAAGGCAGAAACATAAAGTAAATGGTAAATTATATTATCATTCATTAATAGAGTAAAATTTCTTTTTTTAGCTCAACAAAAGAACCAGTTTTGGAGAAATCCCACAGAGAAACAGCTTGCATCTGGAGACAAAGATAGGCATTTTAAGAGCCATGCTTTTTATCCTAGAAAATTAAAGAGTATCCATCTCATAGATAGGAATTTTGAAAAACCGAAACAAAGTCATGAGTATCAAAGTGTTTATTTTATAGGAAGCTTTGAAATGTATTAAAGAGTTCACACTTCACAATGAACAACATAATGAACATTTTTAGCCACTCATCAGTGAGAATATCCCTGTTTATTTGGTATAATGGATATATTTGGATTTGGCATGTTTAATGAAGAAATTCATCTGAAATTAATCCATACCAATATTATGAACGTGAAAGTGTAACTGTAACTTTTCACAGCCTATCCATTTAACCAATTTTGACGAAATTTTGTGGTGATAGCTTGCATCTCGGAGATGGATGCAGGCTATTTCTTGTTCCATGAAATGAAAGAGTTCTTAAAAATCTAATTCCACGTGGATGAAGTCACAGGCATCATCTATTTGGCACTGAAATAGCTTGCATCCTGGAGGAGACATAGGATACTAATTTTCATCCCAGAAAATGAAAGAGTTCCCATGGGATTTAAAAAATCTAAGTCACGCGAACAAAGTCGCGGGCATCATCTAGTAATACTTACTCTGTGATGACAAAACTATGCTTTGCACCTCCGTAATTGCAGTCTTATATAGTTATGATACTGCATGCATGTATGAGAGTCCCTTTAGCCTTTTCCATCCAGTCGTTCTCGTCCAGCCACTCTCCTGAGGTAGTTTTTCCAGCAGCTTGCACTTGGAGGTTGTTTTACATGCCCTCATCGCCTTCACAGTAAGAACACCCCCAGAAGTCCCCAGAACCCCCAGAAGATGTTTGGTGCATCTTCGGCATTCGCTAGATGTGGGCCACCTTTCCTTTGATCTTCGTGAAAACGCAAAATGCAAGTCCAAACCAAGGAATACATTTCTCAATCGCGGTTATGGTTATTAGCGCTCACTGATTCTTTATACGAGTGTATACAAAACAAGTATACTCAATTTAAGAAAAAAAGACGATAAATTTCTAAGAAAAACATATGAAACAGTGATTTAAATTGGCTAAAAAGTTTTCGTATTTTATTGATTTCTACGTTACGCCATTTTTACAGTGTTGTCGACATTTGATTTTATTTCCCCCAAATTCAGATTTTTAATCGTACCTATTGAAATGAGAAATCCAATGAACGACATTGAACATTTTTATATTTTGTATGTTACTGCTACTCTGTTTTATATTACTTTATTCAAAAAATGGTTATCATGTTATATCACTGTAATTTCAAACCTAAATATATTATTTTACTTAAATTTGCTCTATGATTCTTAAAAACCTTTAATTTTGGCAACATGAAATTTAAAGTTAAATCCAATAAAATATTATACTTTTTTCTATAAAAATCTAAGCTCGTTTTTCTTCCACCTTTAGGGTAAAACCCTTAGCTGGTCACACTCCTCGTGCGACCATTCCATATAACTATAATACATATAGTAATAAAAAATTTCAAACGTGTGCGTAAAATATAGCTGTGGTAGTGAAGCGAGAAGCTTAATGTCTACCCATACTAATTATGTGAGATAGAAGACATGTACTTGCAATGTACCTAAGCATATTTGAAATACCATAGGATAGCCGGCCCTGCAGACCAGAGGCAAATTGTCAGTGTTGTCAGTTGTGTGAGTTGTCAGTTTTGTCTTGACTTTAGCAGTGTTTCTATTTACAGTTTTAGTTTTACCCTAGTTTCTGTAAAGATTTGCCGTAAATTGCCCTAACTCATTTCAAATGCTCTGATTTATTAATTATATTACATAACAATGATATAACACGTTAAATATTATTTAACACCATCATTTTACGTTTTTGAATACCATTTTATGATTGTAAATCTTTAGTTAATGACTACAAAAGTGATTGCACATTATTTTCTTCCATTTTTAAATTGTTTATTTACCGGCAACTCTGACCTTAGTCATCTCTGACAATACGAGTGCGAGCTCGCGCAAGTATTGTTTCGCACGCTTTATTGAGTATGGATGTAGCACTCACATTAATGCAGATGGTGAACGCGAGGTGCGGCGTTGTACATAGGCTGCACTGCGTCGCATGCTCCACTGATGTCTAAAAAATGCTATTGCGACGCCTCTTGTGATTAAGTTCAAGAACGACTATTTGGTTAGCGTGGATTCCCGTATGTAAAAAGTACTCTGCCGTGGATTATAACAACTCTTATAATAAGAATTATTAATTCCTAGCTATTAAGTAATTAGTTACGGCTTGACGTAGAATGAAAAACTGTTTCGTTATATACCTACCGTTGTATACAGTGTGAGAGTACGAAAATTAAGATTACCACCTGAAGTTCGATCTTTCCTGAAATTACTCAAAATCCTTGTCAAAGTGTTAAAGTTATACCTAACTAAGTATTAGTTTTTTGGCCCTAAAATAAGGCGAAATCCCTAAAAGTGGCAACACCTTCTCATTTAGAATTTGACAGTGACAGTTGCAGTGGTTCTAGCATGGTTCTAGTGCGGTCTACAAGCTATCAAAATGTAGTTTCTGCTTCTGTATAATTTGCTTTACAACAAATGTATAATTTTGTATTTTGTCGTACTTTCCTTTTTTTCATTAGTAATAAATAGAGCGAAAAATATGTACAGTATTGATTTCACGTTGTAAAATTGTTCAGAAGAATATTTAGTGTGAAACAAGAAACAAGTTATTTTACCAAGTACCCAGCAGTCATTGGCGCTTGGCACTAGTCTTCTAGTCTTTGTGAATGCACCCGTGAAACGACAAGTTTTTACTTTTTTTTTTACCGTTTTATCAATAACAAGTATCATGACACTCGGATTTAAAGCGATTTCTAGACTAGTCGTGCCCACTTTTGGAAATTTATTTTGTTTGACTCGAGCACAGCTAAGTACCATGTATGTATTTATCGTAATTTTCACTAAGTACATAAACAATATAAAAAATTTCAATATAATTACATAACTACCCGGCAACCGGCTAGTTTGTCAATTTAATTTTATTGATGTCATGTCATTCAATATAATCATCATAATCGTCGCATTTCACAATGTTTTTGCGAAATAATGTTTTCGATTTTATCTTTTTCTTGTCGAAGCTGTGATAATAAGTAAGTATCACAATCACAACTATCTATAGTAGAGCCAATATAAACATTTAAATAATGATTACAGCAAAATGGCAGATAATAATCCCGACTACAAAAGTGCGACAAGTATTCATGAGTTTACAGTGAAAAACATAAAAGGTGAAGATGTTAAACTCGATGTGTACAAAGGTCATGTATGCATCATAGTTAACGTCGCTTCGCAGTGCGGCTTGACTGCGAATAACTACAAACAACTGAATGAGATGTATGACCACTATGGTGAAAGCAAAGGTAAATTTTAGATTTAATTCTACCTAAATACTGCTTTTTCGAAGCATTTTTGCTCTCACATTCTGAGACTGCTAGTAGAAATCTCCTAAAGAGATAAATTGTCCTTGAGCATGTCCTTTCAATGTTTGTGTTAAGTTTTTGGTACAAAATGAATCAATTAAAATAATAAGTAATGAGCATGGTTGCGACAACTGGCGCATTAGTGAGCACTGAGGTCTTATAAATGGGAGGTCCCAAGTTAAATTTTTGGCAGCATATAGAAAAACTACCATACCTTTTTTTCCCTGTTAGACGGCATCTTCACTTACCATTTGATGAGACAGCGAAAATCTTATAGGAACCCTTTATTTATCCTGAATGCCTGCCTGGAAAAGTCTTCTAAATTGTCAGTTCAGCCATTTCACAGATTATTCAAGACAGATTAACAGTTTAGTTCAAAAAACAATCTAATCTAAATTGTGAGCCATATTATAAATCTGAAAGTGTCTGTCTGTTACCTTTTTATTATTTTCCAGTCAAATAAGTATTTATTTTAAGTCCATTTATAAATAACATTTTGTTCTAAATAACATATACAATTATATTGTTATAGGTCTTCGCATCTTGGCTTTCCCATGCAATCAGTTTGCTGGTCAAGAACCAGGCAACTCTGAAGACATAGTATGTTTTGCAAGAGACCGCAAAGTCAAATTTGATCTGTTTGAGAAGATTGATGTCAATGGTGATTCTGCGCATCCACTGTGGAAGTTTTTAAAGGTACATAATTACCTTTATATATTTTAGGTTTATGTTTATCCACAGTAAAGGAGAATAATCATTTTTAAATTTCTCAACTCATCTATATTAATATTATAAAGAGGTAAAGTTTGTAAGTTTGTTTGTAGGAAGTAATCTTTGGAACTACTAAACCAATTTTTAACATTCTTTCTCAGTAGAAAGCTACTTTATTCCTGAGTGACAGGCTGCACTTTATTTTCAAAAAAATTATTGATCCCTATGGAAATCCTAATAAGCTGCCCATGCTAGTTGAAAATGTAACTGCTCAAGTGTGTATGTGTGTGTGTGTATATGATAGAATTCCATAGCCATACTCGTTGCTAGTCACAAATATAAGAGAAAGGAGTCAGAAAGAGTGAGACAAAGGGTCATTACGACGATACCATAATCCACTCATCGCCGGTGTGCTACTGAGAATGAGGGGCTTGGCCAATAATCTACCATGCTGGCCAAGTGCAAAATGGCAGGCTTCACAAATCTTTGAGAACACTATGCGGAGTACTATTCCTCATGATGTTTTTCTTCAGTCTTGAAGCAAGATGTGACATATAATTGCTTAAAATGCAGATGAAAAAGTGCTGACGTACTTAACCACTTGGCTATCGCCGCTCTCATTACCGCTAGGATACCAAAGCCAGCACTGTTAAAATGTGTATACTTATTATAGATGGTACTCAATCTCCTCCAAATAAAATAGGCACAGTACATATTTACAAAAAGAAAAGAAAATGCTCATCGTTTTCTGCTGGTCACATTGGGAAGGGTCACTTTGTTAAAAATTTACTTTACAGACAAAAATATAACATAATACAATTATCTCCACATTTAAAATTCATTTAATCTATGTAAACCAGCAGTTATGAATTAAATATTCAGTGAAAAATAATAATTGGTGTTGTTATGTTATTGATCTGTTTTATAACCTTGACTTGACTTGTATGTTTTTATTTGTTGCGTAGCTTAGTAACAGAAATTATCGTAGTTTATTAAAAATGTACCTTGTATAACTGTGACCATATTGTCTGTTCCAACAACAAATTGTTATACATATACGTATTTGTTTGTCGAAATAGCTTAGACTAGGATTCATAGTCAAGATAGGGGATTCTTTAGGGGACCATTCAGTCAACATGTGTCATATTCAATTTTAATGCATTGTATAAAGGTTGAATATTATGACTCATAATGTCTGAATGGTCCCCTACAGAATCCCCTATCTTGAATATGAACTCCAGTGTAACATTTGGTGTAACATCATACACAATACACACAGATACATAGATACACACGTCAAACTTATAAACACCCCTCTTTTTGGGTTGGGGGTTAAAAAGGTTACTATGAAAAATTATTAACCTTCAAAATATTTAAAAATCGTAAAGTGTCTAACAAAAAAATAAATACTTGATGTATCTTGATGAATACATTTGGAGTACATACTTACATACATTAAAATACAAAATTATTATTTATTTCCAGCACAAGCAAGGAGGTACTCTGGGAAGTTTCATCAAATGGAATTTCACAAAATTCATCATTGACAAGAATGGTATCCCTGTTGAGCGACATGGTCCTAAAACTGATCCCTTGGATTTGGTGAACTCACTTGAGAAATATTGGTGAAGATATTTTACTACAGATGTCAAATCATAAATATTCCTATCACAAGTAATTAATAATTGTTATTTCTTTTGAGTATGTAGTTTTGTATTGAATTATTGGTAATGGTATTTGTTTTGATATTATGTTAATAATTATACTTATTAGATTTTTTCCATGGATTTGGATCATAAGATATAAAAATAAATTAAGTGATATTGTACACATTACTGCCATACATTTAACTTGTCACCATATGAAACTTAAGAACAGTAGGTATGTTATGGGCTCACACCAAAATAATTGATTTATGTCTTAAAGCCACCTAAAATTTTGCACACCAGTATAATATTATGATGCTAGAATGTGTACTGAGGATTTATATACTTTAAGATATTCATCGTATACCCACTTTCCTGTAAGTAAAATAATATAGTTTATTCATTTTAGTATGTGGTTGATTTTTTTATCATACATTAAAATTACTAATGAGATGTCTACAAAACCGTGTCATAATGAACTCTTAATATAGTTATAACTTTATTGTTTTAGCGTTTAAGCTGTCGTAAATGTGATATAATAATATGTAAAAATGACAACTCCATTTAAACTCGCATTTTTCCTTTCTTCATGGTTCATGGGCCTGTTCACTTGACCATGACTGACCATGACTGTGAGTCATGTTAGTATGAAGTATATTTCTATAATTTATTGTTTTATGTAAAAAATATATTTTGGATATTACGAACTGCTCTTGCTGTTTTATTTTAAACATTTTATTACACCCTAGATGATGTTCGTGACGTCGTCCGTGTGTTTTTAGGTTTTTCAAAAATCCCTGATTTAGGTTTTAAAAAATCCCTTGGTAACTCTGATTTTCTTGCATATAAAGTTGCCTATGTAAATTTCCGGGACGCGAGCTACCTCTGTCCCCTATAAATCGGTTAAGCGGATGGGTATTTTAGATTCCTGTATGTACCTTGATTAATCTTATAATATGAAGAGGGCTCATGAATTGGAAAAGGCTTAAGCGGAAGTTTCTTTTATAAGCCCTAGCTAGTGAGCTACACCATCAATAGAATTCTTAAGTACCGTTGTTCCGTTTCGGTGACTGAAGCAGCAATTTTACTATATTTACCCCCTTTGACCAATAAACACCAATAAGTGGAATTTAGCACTGGCAAATGGCAACACTTATCATTTTGCCAACATAATAAATTCATAAATTATCCCTGATGCCTGATGCAAAGTAAACAATACAGTAGACTTCCCGTTTTATCGACACGAGTGAAAAGGAGACAAATGATATAACTTTCCGTGTCCGTTACGAAATACCGCCAAGAATTTTTAACCAATCAGACTTCTTTTTTCAAATTTATTCGAGCGTCGTTGACGCTTCGCGTGACGGCGTAGCTTTTCCGGCTTGATGTTGAATTGAATGTTGTTTTGTTGTCAAATATTTACAATTTGCAGACGAATTTGAAATTTAGAAATATACCTAATCATAGTTCGTGCTTTGTGCTGAATAAAATAATCTATTATTGTATTAATTAAATGCTTTTGTATCTAATGAGTTTTTTGTTTAGTGCAATATCTTCGCGTGTGGTGATGAGATAATTATAGCAATTAATATTATAAGCAGTCATCTGCTTGTGTGTAGTAATCATGATGTCTACAAGAAGTGGTCGGACTCGTCAGAGTATAGTTGAAGCGAGTCCTCCGCGCACTCGAAAAGGAGTATCCCCAACTCGGTCTCCCGCCAGAAACCGAAAGAGTTCGCCTTTGGAACGATCGTCTCAAAAGTCGCCCTCCCGCAAATCGCCCAGTAGGAAGCCTGCGCCGAAATATCCTGCGCGTAAGTCGCCGTCCAGGGCCGTTAAGGAAACGAAAGAGGTAAAACAGGAAACTATTAAATCACCATCAAAACGACCTGCTATTAAAAAAGACGTCGAAGTTAAATTAGAGGATGTATCAAGATCAACTAAGATTGAGCTTTTGCGTAGCACTCGAACGCGACGTATCGATTATTCTGTCGCAGATTTTCCAACAAGTTTGCCTGAAACAGATTTACCAAAAACTGACTTAACATCGAGGGAAGGACTCAACGGTATTGAGGAATTAGAGCCCAGAGAATCACTTGATGATATATTTTCGATCAGTTTAAGGAATAGAAGAACTATAGAAGAAACTCCTCCCCGTAGGTCTAGCAGGTTGAAGGATGTAGTTGATAGTTTTCCAGATATAAGACGTAGCTTTAGTAAGTCACTCAGTAAGTCGGTAAGTAAGTCTATAAGCCACTCGATTGGTGGCTACTCTGAAGAAGAAGATGTGACAGAAAAGTCCAAATCACAATCTGTCAGTAGAAAGCTGGCAACTCCATTACCAAGTTCAACATTATCACCATTGAGCAATAGGTTTGAATTTGCTGGTAGAATAGGTGTTACAGCTTTATATTTATTGATACCATTGACAGTAGTTTTTATACTAATATCTTGCTCAAAAGCATGCTCATACAAAACACTCAAAGAACTAATAACATACAAGAATATATCACTTTGGTTTAATACTCAAGCAACCATACTCGTCATCAGTAATATGCTTTTACAAACAATCTTTCTGTCCATACCTGTGATGGGTACTAGAGAGGTTGATGACCGAGGAAAGAAATATTATTTTAATGCATTTTTCTCAAGTTTCTGTACAATAAATCTATTATTTGGATTGGATTACTATGGGATACTGAACAATCATACTTTACTGAACTCTTACTTGCAAATGGCGACAATTTCTTACATAATAGCAGTAATTCTGGCTCTGGCAATGTTCTTGAAGAGCCATAAAGTCGATGAGAATGATTTGAATCTATATGGTAACTCAGGATATGCATTGTATGATTTCTTTATTGGACGAGAGATCCATGTGGTTCTTCTGAACATAAATGTAAAGCTTTGGCTCGCAAGAGTATCTAATATCAGCACTGTAAGTATTAAAATTAACATTAAATTAATATACAGATTCTGTTGTCTTTCTCTAAAATAAATTTAGAGTATCTGCATATTTTTAATAATGCTAAAAAAGGATGGAACATGAATTTTGTATATAAAGACTAAATTTTATTTCTCAGTAAAGTCATTTGGTATTTAAAAATTAGTCTTTAGTTTGCTAATTAGTTAGTGTCTTAATATTTTATGTGGCCTTAACCCTAATGCTTTTATCTTTTACCTATTTCAGCTAATTTTCTCAATATTAATCTTCAAACAAGGCTTTAATTTCCAAGAGAAACAAATCAATAATAATCTTTCATTGGAGGAGCTTAAAAATATTCTAAGTAATGTACACTTCAAACCAACCATACTAGTGTACTCTATGATGCAAATAGTTTATGCATTATATTTCATTATGAGAGAGAGAAAAGTTGTATCAACGTTTTATTGGAACTCTGAAGGATTAGGGTATCTACAGATTGTCTCAAGTTCACTATACCCTTTTTACTTCACGACTATATCTAAATATGTGGCAGATACTGATTTACAACTGACGACTAATGTTCTGATAGCAGCTTCCACACTCTTCCTGCTGGGTTTTCTTATAATGCTTATCAGTAACAACATTAAATACGAATTCAGGAAAAATCCACTGCAGCCCAGCCTAATGCGTAAGTAGCAACTAAATTTTAACATTATTATTTAATATTTTCCTGTTTAAAGTTATATCCCTATTAGATTGCAGTTAATTGTTGAATTTATCATAATGTGTGACCTATATTAGTAACTATTGTTATACATAGTCTATTATCATTCTCATTGAATTCTTTTTTATATTGATAGTTGCTACTGACAATAGTAGTACCTAGTAGTACCTATTTAATCTTATAGCATTGTGTATACCTATAACAAATGGTAAACCAGTATGTAATGCTTATCTGTGACTTATTTTCACACTGTTCAAAATGGACTATTATTCTTAATTATTATTATTAATGGACTGATAAATGATAGTCCACCTATTTTACAGTAACACTATGTGTTGTAATGGCAACACTTATGTTACATAGGTAAAATGGCATAAAATACTAATTGTGCATTTAGCAAGTCCATTAAAACAACTCTAACTCTTACTCATGCATTATTGTATAATGACCTACTTAAGTCACACGTAACGTAATTTGCGTTTGAATTTTTCGTCTTACCCCTAGGCGCAACGCACACCGCGAGAGCTGAGGTGCAGTGGCTTATTTGATAATAACTCAAATCAGTCATTTTAGTATAAAGATTGTGTTCAACATAATTAGTCACACTACCTGTTTAATTAATTAATTTATGCTATTTGTGATCTCAGTCATTTTGGTTTTTTTTTCAGACTTAAATTCGATGCCAACATTTCATGGCAAAAAGCTTCTGCTCTCTAGTCTATGGGGTGTGGTGCGCCATCCCAACTATGCGGGTGACATGTTGATACACGCAGCTTTAGCTATACCAGGTAATTGTTAGATTTAAATCATAATTAAAAGGGGCCCAGGAATATAAATCTTGTTTATTGGAATTTTTTTGTTATGTGTATGCACTATGCAGCCACCCAGTGAAGTCATTCTGAAGTCTAAACTACATCTACTAGTGATGCTCCCTAAACTAATGGTGATTTATGAATTCGGACTTACCTACTCTAGTATGTCGCGTCGCATCAATGTTAACGCTGTCTATATTTAAACCTAATTTTTAAAGTGTTGACAACTGGTCCTGGCAAAGCTCACTTAAAAATCTTTATACTTAGGGCTAATTTTTCAATCATCAAATAACTTTTATCTGAGGAAAGGTTTTGAAATTTTTTCTATAGGAAATCTGTCCAAATGTCAAATTTATTCCTTAGATAAAAGTTATTTGACTATTGAAAAATCGACCCTTAGTAGATTAAATGTCATATTTGTGAAATCCAGTAACCATCCATCAATATTTCTGTGTGGTTCGTCTTAAATTCGCGAAAACAATGCGCTGTCAGGCCTCAAGCGCTAATCTAATCTTAACTAACTTGTACTATCCCATGACTGGGACTCTGAATTTCTACAACTCTATTCTCTAGTAGTAGTAGCAGTCTCTAGCAGTAAATAATTTATTTATGCTTGGCCATATCATAAGTGGCCATGCTTTTACTTGGGCGTATCATGAAATGGCAGTACATTTAGTTGTTATATCGATTAACGTTTTTTTTATCATTGATCAGGGCAAGGCACATGATGTGGACAATAGATAGTGTAATGTTATATTTTCACCATATTATACCACCATTTTATGAAATGGTCGACTGCTTTATGATATGCTCTGGTACAAATACTTTCCTTTTTCTCCACCAGGGATATACTCACGTCAACTGATAGCTGCGGCACCGGCTTTGATAACAATACTAATGTTGCTGCATCGCTGCTGGCGCGACCACGCGCGCTGCCGCCGGCGCTACGGCGCCGCCTGGCTGCGCTATTGCAAGCGAGTGCCAAGTGTCCTTATACCCAAAGTATTGTAAGGCGTACCGTGCAACGCACGCCGGTAGAGCGGAGTGGAGCTGAGGTGTGGTCTGTATGCTGGCGATGACTACGGTGCCGCCTCGCTGCGGTATAGTCCGTACTAAATGACTTCTCACGCGCCATTTTAACTCTCATATCAACTGTCATGTCCAAAGTACGGTTCACCTTTAAAATAAGGACTAAAATTGCACCTTTGACGTCATATTGGACACAAAGTTAATATGGCGCGTGAGAACTCATTTTTTACGCAAGCGAGTGCCAAGTGTCCTTATACCCAAAGCATTGTAAGCTGCAACGCACATGGATCTGAGGCGTGGGGTCTTTCATGATTTAGTGCAGGGGTCTCCAGATTAAACCCGCCCGCCAACACCAGCCCGCAGGCACAAACAAACTAGCTATTTGCGAAAGAAACGAAAGATTGAAATGATTGTATTGTATAACGACACAATCATTTTTTGTGAACATATTTCTAAAAATGATTGTATTGTTTGATAAACAATACAGTCATTTTTAAGAAGAAGAAACATTTGTAGGAAGAGCTCTACATCGACGTAGGCGGGACCACGCCAGTTGCAGGGTAATCTACTGCATACTTCAGTTAAAAAAGAGGTTGCGTGGTTAAAATTTTAATTAATACTAAAAATATACTGTTAAGGTACCTAGGCGCGCATTACACTTAGCTGACTTTATCATAGTTTTCGAAAACGAAATTTACGGTACGTATGTAAGTGTAATCCGCTGTGACCTACCTAATACTTTATTAAACTAATGAAATCTCTACAAAATTTAATACTTGAACTACATATTTACACTTTTAAAGTCAGGTATTTTTATGTTTAAAAATAATGTATTTTTACTAGTAAATAATATAGAACCTATTGAGAGGATTTTTATACTTTAAATTTTTTAAGATATTTTTTATACTTACAAAAAATTACAATTTAGAAAAAATAATTTAGTAGGTACTTACTTTAATATGTATAATTTTTTTTTTTGAAATTATACTGACAATTAATTATTATTATTAATGGTTAATATATTATGGAATAGTTAGTGTGTTTTGAATGTGTGTATTTTTCTTAGATTAGTATCCTTGCCATAGTTTTTTTTTTTACCACCAGACTTAGTTCTCTAATAATTATTATTATTAATTTTACGACATTTGTATTAAGGTATTGAATATATTATGGAAAAATAAATAATAAATCAATAGCAATTAGCATTGTATTCAGATTTATAAATTGCCTAACATAGTAGATATACATCTACTTAATAGGGGTTTGACTAAATTATATTTTTACAGCTGCAATACTATTGATGTGAATTTTGATTGTAGTATAATGAAATTAGTTTTACTACTGTTTTAAATATTTTCTATTAGTATGTAGTATTATTCATTATGATGTTTGGAATATAAGTTATAGGTACAGCGCCTACTGAGTAAGCTCTTGAGGTAGTTGAATGACGCGGTAGGGTTGACAGTTGTCACAAGTTGACGAATCACTAAGCTCTTCTCTTATGTTATGTATCTTAAATTATCTCTTGTGTCACGTCATCACCTTACTATCGCAGGAACGTACTCAGTTATGCGTTGCCTACAATCCGACAAGGCTTTTTTGGCGCGTGGCGAAAATCGGAACTAAAGCCGCCATCTTGAGAAGTGCACTTGTTGATAGTTCGCTGTGTCGGCCTATAGCGACAACTGCGTCCTCACTCAAGTGCCAAAAGAGTCTTGTCGGACTGTACCTAGTTGATAAAATAGAACTTGAGCCCTGTGACAGGACTTAAGCTATATTTTACGCGACAGGTCTAGATGGCAATCGGGGTATGAGGCGGGTGGACGCCCCGCACACCCGCACGTCACCCGCAGCGGGTTAGCGCGCAGGGCCGTCCCCATCCCGGTTGCCACAACCTGTGACGCACTATAGTTGTATGAAATTGAAAGTTAAATAAATTACCTATAAGAATGTTAGTAGGTAGGTAGGTACCTAGTTAAAAGAATGTGCCTCAAAAACTATTGTTTTTTTATTTTTTGGCATGATCTGTACGCTCAAAATATTTTTATTTTTAATCTACATATCTCGTTTGGTAGGTGTATTTTTAAAGATCTTTCTCAGAAATATAATATTTTATACATATTTGACTGTTGTTTTATTCACTTTAACCACTAACGATAATGCCTGACCAGAAAAAGAATACTATATGGTCAGTGGCCTGGCCATTAAGTTTAGGGTCAAGTATTAAATTAGTTCCACGGCTTTTCCGCATTTTGGTGAAGTAGTTATTTTATTTTTCTAATCAAGCTTTACTTATAAATTTTATTTTATCTAGAATTTCTATGTAGGTACAAATACTTAGCTAAAATTAAACTTCAAAGTAATCTTTATTTTTTATTTTCTAAAAAATACACATACAATTTGTAAATAAACAATTATTCAATATTTAAATACTCATCTCATTACAGATTTATTTCTAACACATAATCATTCATATTATTATTATTTACTTAGGTATATCGAAAATTACGAGGACGATGGCTGGCTCCTTGCTGGTAGGTATTCTAGGGAAATGTGAGTTTCATTTATTCATTCAATAAAGTCAATGTCAATGCATAGAATTCATTAAATACTAGTACTAGGGTCAATGAATGCAATTTACAAACAGACGAAAAGGGTAGTCTCATATTTACCATACATACATTATATTGACCATACATATTTTTTCTTTAGGCTTTTTGCAAGGGAAGGTTAAATAATCAAGTTTTTTTAATGAATTTATTACACTTATTACGATTCCTCAAAATTAATAATTTCGACTGATATGTACTTACCCACCTAATTAATGCAGTTTCTGTTTACAACTATTAATTTTATTAGTAGATACTTGTAGGTAGGCAAGTGTTTATATTCATCCTAAAGTTTTCTGTGGTGCGCCGCGTATAAAGTAGAGTAGATGAAGTTATTATGATAATCGATGGATTTTTACTATTAAGATCGATGGATGAACTAATAAGTTAAAAAGGCTATGGAGTGTAGAGGTAAGGAAAACGATCTCATATGGGGGGTAAGTTAAAAAGTGTCTAGCTATAACAGCTAATAACAGTAAATAATAGTTTAAAAACTTAAGAATGTAGCAGTTGTTAAAAGGGATTTAAGTATGCAGAGTTATGAACTTTTTCCTCCGAGATCGTGCTCCTTACCTCTAAACTCCATATTTTGTTAGAGCCACAAACAATTTTTAACTTTTTACTTCTGTAATTATTTGTCTCTATGTATTTATTACAAGAATCAATAAGTATAAATTATTTTGGATATGGCATTATGCTAATTGGTACCTGTAGGTATTAGGTAATAGATAACTTCGTTAGGTTGGTATTATTATAATAATCGTTCGACAAGGCTCTTTTGACACTTGAGTGAGGGTGCAGTTGTCGCTCTAAGAGGACACAGCAAACTATCAACAAGTCTTCGATCATAACAAGTGCACTTCTCTAAATGGCGGCTGTAGCAGCTGTAGTTCCGATTTTGGCTACGCGCCAAAAGAACCTTGTCGGACTGTACCTTCTAACTTATTCTTGACTAGAATAATTAGGTACCTATTCTTTGTTTGCCACAAACAAAACAAGTTAGCAATTTTAAATAAAAAAAAAGCATTTGTTTTAACAAACAGGTATTTTATGATGTAGGTACTTTTTACACTTTGGCACAAAATAGGTATAACAGTTGAATAAATAATTAACATTTGAAACTGAATCAAGTGAAGGCCTTCTGTTAACTTATTTGATTCAAACACCTACTTAATTTGCGTTTTAATAAATCTGATTCGGTTAAAAATAGGTAGTTAGCTATTTCATGTAGGTATAAAAACCTGATCTTTATAAGTTGATAGTGGGCAAAAACAACCTCTTACAGCATAGGTACTTACACAATTGAAAAATGTAAACACTGCCTATAGGAAAATCCACAACAGAACTCCTGAAAACCAATTAGTTACCTAGAGTGTTTTTAATATATAAGTAAGTACTTATGTTTAAACGTGTCATTTATCTGTATAATTTTATTAAAATAAGTAGGTATTTTTTAATTCCTTATGTAGTTATAAAGATATATCTTACTAACGGCGACGTTCTTATTTTCAATAAAAATTTAAAATGATGGCAAGTACCTAAATTATTTTCAAATTATCATTATCATAATTTAAGTTCAGTGATAGTTGTGTTGATCAATGTCGAAAAAATAGTATCTAAGTAACAATTTTAGAAATCCACTTTAAAATAAAATATTTTATAAAGCTTTTGAATCTGATGGATAGTTGGCAAACGCAAAGAATTTTAAATCAAATCAAACTCCTCGATAAAATAACAAAAGGCAAGTTGTCACTATAGTTGTAGATGAGAGCGTACGAGGACGATAGCGAGATGTTCCGCCTACGGCACCACTTGTTTCATATTTTCCTACTGTTAAATAAAAACAAAATAAAATAATATATCATCATTATTTTATGGTAGGTAAGTAGTTAGGTAGGTATAATAATATAATGTTTTAGTTGAACTAATTTTAAATAAACTTTTCCTTAAGTATAAGTAACGGCTTCCGTAATTTAGGAAAGACAAACAGTAAACTCAATTTTTAAATTTTAAGAAATCAATTTATAACTTAAAAGCCAGATTAGGAAGACACACAAATTCCTTATCTATGTAAGCTCGACCAATATTTTGTTATTTTTCGGTGGAATTAATATTCATTGAAAAATAAGAACACATAATTATTATAATAAAACAGGACAAGAAATTAAAAATACATATTATTATCTAACTATGTAAAACCATAACAATTTTTTTTTAAAACTATTATTTTATTATCATGATTTAAGTTCTTATTTAGACGACATTTAAGTAGTAAGTAAGTATTAAGCCATCTAGTTATTTGGTTCCATTTAACATTCACTATGAAAATATACATTCATATCTAACTATCAATTAATTATTTACAGTTAAATATTTACATCTGATAATGAAAGATTCTTACAAAATACTTCTTTGTTACGTTGAATGCGGTAAGGATACTAGGTAAAAGGTAGTTAGGTATCTAATTCGTAAACATCAATTTTACAATAATTGAAATATTATTCATTATTAAGATATAAACTGTTTGTGATATTTGTAATCTTCCATCTTAATTTCTTTTATTAAAATATACTTAGTGCTTCAAAGAGAAAGAGTAGGTTGGTATACCTATTATACTTAGTATCCTATAACAAAATAGGTACCTAGGAAATCAATTTGGGGCATACAACTGTCACTGTTTTTATAAGAAAAATAAAGAATCTGCGGACCCAGACCCTTACCAAATACCAACCGCTATGTATACCTCCTCCAAAATAGCAACTAAAGTCTAAATCGTAATTAGTGGTCGAAGAAAGCTTTGTGTTGAATTTTAAAGAAATAGATATGTAAGTAGGTAATTGAGTTGTTTTGAAAATTGAATACAATTTTTCTTTTTGAAGTTATTATGCAATAGTGGGTTGCAGTATACCAGGCTACAATAGCCGAAGCGAACGTAGAAGGAATAACATTTCACAAGTAACTACCTCTGCTTGAGCGAGAGAGACTTTTATATGTATAATACTATATGTAGGTATAGTAGCCAGGCAAGTTGCTTGTAGACGATTTGTGATACGTACCTATTCTTTCTCTTCTACGGTACCTTGTAGGTAGGTAGGTTTGCGGCCTTAAAACAAAATAATTCGTGTGGGTAGAATTTAAAATTTTATGAGTAGGTACCTAGGTAACTCTTTCTATTTATGTAAATAATAATCAGGCAGGTACCTAATATTTTTAACATAGTGGCAGTGTTGTGTTGTTTTATTTTATTTTAGTAGGCAGATTTCGCGAGTGGCGACGACGACGCTGCAGCTGCCATGAAAACGATCACAAACTCTAGTGTGATAGGGGCCTTATGCCGGTACTGCGAGTTGCATTATGGCGCGAGCACATTACCGTGTTGTGATGTGTCGTGAATCGTGACGCTATAGAAGATGGTCTTACATTTTATAAGACGTGAACATCAATTGAATAGAGATACCGAAATCGATGATGGTTTAATACAACTTTAAGAGATAAGCGTGGAATGTGATTTTGATAATTTTAGATAATCTAATTATTTTTAAATAATGTTAACTGAATTATTAGTTATTACATTATTTCCCCTTAAATGAACTTATTACTTCTAAAAATTCTATTTAAAAATGGCCGGAATAATTTAAAATAAGGGTAGAAAGCCTAGCTGGATAAAATTTAAATATTTCGTCACAGTGAATAGATAGCTAGATATAAGTAGGTACATTAAGTAAGTGATTATCCAAGAATGGATAAGGGTCAATAAAACATTCAAGCAGAAATTACATAAGTAACTACAGGTAATTTTTTCTTCCTTACCTTACCTAAAAGATCAACAAATCGCTTCTTCAATGAGGTTAGGCTCGCCATGTACAGTGTTTAAAATATTTTTTTGGTACATGGTAGCGTAGGTACCTAAGCAACGTATTATGCATGGTACTTGAGATGTTCTTATGGCGATTCGCGAACTAACAATTTATCCTTGCCACAAAAAAAATTATCAACTAGAACTTATCCGACATAGCAAATCGCTTACTCGTTTTTGGTAGACGTTACCTGTGATTTTTTTTAAGTAAGCTAAGGTAAAACAGATTACAATATAATATATTTATGCATATATTACATCCCTACATCATTCGAAGAAGAAAACAGACAAAACGCTTTCATATGAAATATCTATCTACACATTTTATTACCTAGGTACATACATACATTACTTACTACGATTTACACAGCCATTGTGTTGGTTGATGGCATTTCTACACATTTATCAATATGCATACTTAAATGTAGGAGAATAATTATCTGAAACTAACCAATTATAAGTCTCAGATATTAAATGTACGCCACCCGACAGTTCCAAGTCAAGCACAAGAGCATGCTATTTGAATCGCAGATTCAAATAGCATGCTAGCATGCATTCAAATCGAGATACGCGATATTTTAACAACGAAAATCAACCTTTGAAATTAACTACTAAACTCTATTAACAAGCAAAAAAATCTTGTTTTATATTTTACGGTTTTTGTTTTAAAAACCAGTAAATCAAAACAAAAATAAGTAGGTAAGTATATAAAACTGTGTAAAAGAAAATATCTCGGATTGAAATACAAGTTTGATGTTACAGTACAAGTAAGGCGGATTTGAATCGCATAGTATCTAACATATTATGTCTCATTTTATAAACTTTTTTATAATATAAATAGTAGATCGTTTTATAAAGAAAGGAGCTGTTATAAATACTTGAAAACTACAATAATATTTTGAAAAGGTTAGATTTGACATAAGAATCCCATTTTTTTTATCTAAGTAGGTAGGTACATATCATTTTAATCGTACCCAGGCATCGGAAATATATATTTTACTAAGCCGACTCATTCCTCATTCAAATATATTGCTTAATATTATAGATTTCTTCAAGATATCAGTACTTCCGAAAGCAGCACACCTTAAGTAATAGGAATACCTAGTATCATATTCTCATATAGGGTCACCGGGTGACCCTATACCCATACATGCGTATGTGTCTCTTTTATTGAACCAAATGAATCAATTAATCAAATCGTAATCGATAAAATGCCAACTTATTTCCGTGATTCTAATTAATTTCAGGTTAATATTAGGTACAGAAACCAGTAAAGATATCGTTATAAAGTTTAACATCCTTAACACTCGTTGGCTTGGCGCGCAAACACATTACTGTGTTGTTGTGTGTCGTGACGCGATAGAAGGTGATCCAGAGTCATTATATCTTATCATCCTAAAGACACTGTTTGATTGAGACGGTTCCAGACGGAGCTGCGCGGAGGTGCGTGCAGAAGATAAAATAAAAAAATAAAAATTATATCAAATCATATTTCTGAATATCAAATTCTGATGAAATACCTACACTTCAGATAAAATAATAGATATAATAAATAAGAAATTCATGGACTTTGCTTTCAAATTAAATAATGTGTAACCAAAAGTCACATTAATTTTCAAAACGGCCCCTTAACATCAATTGTCACTTCTCCCGTACCACGCAGCGAGTTTAGGAGCCGTATTAGTCTAACGGTATGTCTAGTATAGTCTGTCGTGACGCTGCAGCGAACTAAGTTTGAGACGTGGCCCGATTGGTTGATTACCTTGCCATATTACGTTCCAGGACACCATACCATACAGTAAGTGTCTGCAGCTTCACCATACGCACCTGAGTACACATGCCATCAGGTAACAAGAGCCCCCACTGTAACACCTTACTTTGTGCCACGAAATAGATCAATAAGTCACCCGCAGCGCATGTTCAAGGTCAGATTTCTTTTCACCTGGTTGCCATATTTATACGAAGTTAAAAAATATTCAAGGGAAAGGAACGAGGGTGGCGAAATGTTACACAGCACGGCGTCGACGGGCGCGCGCAATTGCAGGGCGTCAGAAATTGCTGTCGAAGACACCCATGGACCGAGATATGCCTTCGTCTCGCGAGCAGCAGTCGAGGAACTCGTCCAGTGTTAAAACTCCGTCGCGATTTAAATCCATTTTCTGGAAGTGAAAAATATTTTTGTGAATTAAGTAGGTAAGTAACTAGTGACCTTAATACGTTAATAGTGATCTAAATTCGTTATCTCTGAGCTAGCTCTGATGTAAATGGACAGACACTTAAATATTAGAAAATATGCAAGTATGGTGCAAGGGTGCAATCTTTGAAGATCGGTAGCTATTTTTTTTTAAATTATTTATGCCTTTACACACCTTACATTTAGTGGCAAAATACAAAAGGCGCAGCCGCAAATACAACCTACCTACCTACTAGATTTTAAAATAGAGTTATCTAAAGAAAGCTGTTTCAAATCTCACTAAAAACAGCTCTAAGTACACAATAATTTTAGTTTACGCAATGGTTATCTATAATTCTTTCAGTTTTAACTCACCTGAAATAACCTCTCTACTTTCTCCCGAACAACCTCGTCGTCAATCATAGGCTCTACGATCTTGCCCATAAGGTCGTAAATTGCGGTCACGATTTCGGTCATTTCTTCCTTCGTTATACACCCATCGCCATTGATGTCATACAACGAGAACGTCCAACGCAGTTTCTCTTCTAAGGTTCCTCTTGATAATACGGAGAGACCCGTAACAAATTCCTGTAACAATATTAATAAAAATAAATATAATATGTGAAGCGTACGGACAGACAAACAAAAATTAAAATAAGTACATAATAAATGTTTTGGGTTCTATATTATAGGTACCTATTGCTTTCTACGCTTTTTTTTTAAATATTATACAAAAATCATCCAATTAGGTTTTTATTGTAGGTAACTAAGATGTCGATTAAAATTGCTAACATTTTACTATAGTGTGTAAAGTGTAGCAAGATGCAAGTCAATTTGGTGCACACTAGATACTGTTTAGTATACTCTGTGGTGTTCTGGCGCCTTTCGTCGAGATATGCGCTCTGGTTGTTTTACAAGTTACAACACAGTCCAACACAATAATGTGTCTGCGTCACAAGGTGGGCTATTGCGCGAATCGCCAGTGTGATAATACCCTAAGCTAAGATGACGACTTAAATATTTAAACTTAACTATTTATTATTTAGTACGTAGGTATCTACCTTATTATTTACCTAAGTTTAATGTCTTTACCTCAAAACTTAACAATCCACTTCGATCTTGGTCCAATGTGTTGAACACGTAGTGTGCGTACTGCGCTGTGTTGGCTATAAATAAAAAAAACCGAGTTTTAATCTTAGTTATGCAAAAGTAGGTACCTACCTATTATAATATTTAAAGCTTACCTACTGATTACAATGATAAAATAAATAAATAAATCAGGTCTCAGGTGGTCTATACCTACCGTACTGAAGTGTTAATAATGGCGTTTGGTTTCACCAGCCAGCTCTGGCTTAATTTGCTTCGGTAGGTAGCTTTGTATATTTCATAGTATTTCGCAATTACGGATTTCTGAATCATCATAGCCTGAAAACGGGGTGACCCGTTTACAGGACATATTCTGGCAATCCTAATCTTAGTGATAGGTACCTACTTATACAATGCAAAAAACCCATAGGTATCGATAGTTTTTGAGGACAAAGGGCACACCATGAATAGATAATGTACCTATACACCTGGATTGGACCTACTTACCTAAATACATCGAAGGTAATACCAGTTTTTACGGTGGTAATACCTACTTGAATAGCAAAACCTAGTGTTATCACTATCCAACTTCAACTGCCGAGCGAGATTCGCAGCCCACTGGGGTCCGATTTCTCGCTCTAATTGGGTAGTTGAAGTGAGATAGCGATAAGAAGGTATTTGCGTCAAGTATTGGAAGTATCTCTACATTACTTCTACTTCATGGGGCACGTACCTACAATCTACATTCAGAATTTGTAAACAAACGCAACGGGACATTTTTTGATTCAAATAGCTTTTGTGAGTCATCTACCTACCATACCTAGATGGCATATGAGACTTTTTTAGTCTCAATTTTATTACATGCATAGCGATTAGTCTAGCGTCGGGAAAAAAAACCAAATTCAAGATTCGTGACAAAAGTTACTAGTATGAAAGCACCTTTAGGATTTGTCATAGATAGACTGCGTCATCTCAATAATCAGTCATGATCAGTCATCACTGGTGATGAATGATGACTCATCTGTTATTTTATCCACACAAATTTTTTTTTAACAGTATTTTTTGGGGAATCGAAAAATTTGTAGTGATACGATACTCTACAGGAGGCTCTATTGGCAAACTTTTGAAAATTTAAAGTTAAGGGGCAAGTGACGGCTCTGCCCGCGAAATTCAAATATTATTTGGTTTTTCGCAATTTGTAAGCTAATACGACAAAGTAGGCTTATGGCATTCTATTTGCGACAATAACAGTATCATCCCCACCTATTTATATAAAAATCTTTACTTAAAAGGGTTCAGTTTAAGAAATTAGCTCCAGTAACTCACAAATTAGTTGATACTAGAGCTAATTTCTTAAACTGGACATTATCAAGTAAAGCTTTTTATATAAACACGTGGAAATGATACTGCCATTGTCGCAACTAGAATGCCATAAGCCTACTTTGTCGTATTAGTTAACAAATGGCGAAAAACCAAATTAAATTTGAATTACGCGGGCAGGCCCGTCACTTGCCCCTTAACTGTGCGTAAATCTATCATTTGTATGAAAGAGACAGAAAAACGTGCATCTCAATACTATAAATCATTGACTAGCAGTTTTTTCCTCTCTCGTCTGGCTTTACAAAGATTAGCCAATGTCAAGTTTGTAGTTAGTTATAACAAGTTAGTTAAACTATACAAGTATGGACCCCGTCTGTGCCGGCACTCGCCGACATACGCACGGCACCCCCTTAGAGCGCTTTCCAGTCAGTTTGAACAAAAAAAAAACACTCCAAAAAGGCAGAGCACGCCCGCCAGCTAACACCAACACAGACGAAGACCCTGACTAGCAGTTACATTCAGGGTTGGAATGGGAGATTGAAATAAAATGAAATCAAATAATCAATACATTTACTTTATTTTTACTCACATAAACTTCAAAGATTGACTGGACACAGGTCCAATAAATTAGTTACCCATATCGAAACACGTCGCAGTGCCTAAGCGCTTCAGCATTTAAAATACTGGCTGATTGTTGACATGTAAAGGCGGGTTTTACATATGCCTGCAAGCTTGACTGATAATGACTAACTTCTAAAAAAAGGAGGTACTGTATTCTACAAACCATTGCATTACTCCTGAAAATAATTGTCAAATCAGTCTATTAGTTCAGTACGGGCCTGGATGCAACCAGCAAAAATCTTGGAGATCTCTCATCTGTTTTCTATAATTCACAATGTATGAACAAATGAGACAGACTGCTAGCCAATTTTGGTTCAGTCCTAGTTTGCAGTTTCAGTACAGTAATATAATATTTTCAACCGCAACGAAGGACTGAATAGTATTGAATTAGTACACTGCTTGAAATTTCACCAGGTGGTAAGTGATGATGCAGTCCAAGATAGCAGGCTAACTTAGAAGGGGGGTATGGCAGTTTTTGTTGAACTCATACCACTAATAGATTTTATGCTGCATTGTAAAGCTATAGTAAATCGATTGGTGGCCCGTTAATTATATAATATCCAAATAGTCTTTGCCGGGAATCAAACCCAGTACTTTTTACTTATTAGAACAGCAAGGTTGTGAATGTATGCACATGATGATTTTTCATATAAAGTCAAGCTTGCAGTCATGCAGGTTACCAAAAAAAAAAAAAATTATCACAATGGAATAATAGTTGAAGTTACTTAGAACATTTGGTTTACCTTCCCACTCAATTGGTATCGTATTTCCGAGACACAATTCAATAAGAAAAAAGTCAATGCAACAGTGTTGATTCCTTGCACACAACTCTCATAAACTTGACGAGATTGACATGTCTAAAAGTAATGATATACTTTTCCTACTGTGAAGAGGATAGCAGTATTTTTAGACTTGATGATTGAGTTAAGAGATTTGTGTATAGACACCATTGTGTCTCCAAAATAAAAAGGTTTACAGATACAAATGTAGGTACTAAATTAACTTAATGTTAAACTTTTGAGTTGGGCACGATGTCCCCACAGTTGGACAGTTCCTTATGATACAATTTACACTAGGGTGCCTCCCGTCTGCTGCTGGTACACCTCTATTGTGTCTCCCTCCTCCATCTCCAGCGACGTGGGTGTGTCATTTTCATTAATAGGTTGGCCGTCAAATCTGAATCTCACTACTTGCATGGATAGACCCTGGAAGTTAAATGAGAAGACATTTAGATGATATTAAAAACTAGTCCATACTGAATCTATTATTCTAAGTCCAAAAGGATAGGGGATTCAAGTGTTTGTAATATTGGTGATAAGTAGCAAGTGCCCTTCTTAGAATTGTAGCATGGAACCACAATATTACACCAGTAGATGTCTCAACATTGTCATCCCTGGAGGTAAATATTGGTTCTGATTTTGAGCACAAATAAATTTTAGAGTATTCACATCCTCTTCTTACTAATGTAATATGAAAAAGACAGACACAGTTTGACAATTTTTAATTTAATGCACTAGTCTTACGTAAACTTCATGTCCCATCCTTTTTTAACAATAATGAGAAAAGAAAAAGATGCAGATACTCTTAAATCAGTTTAGAGAAAGAAAACAATGTGCACCATTGAGGCTACCTAAAAAATGTTGACTAGAAATCCTAAGTGAAATCTGTTAATAAGACCACGTAAAGTGGGTGGCAAAATGCAGGAAGCTGACTAGGTTAGACAAGATTAGTCAAAGTAGATAAATGCAAGAATGCCTGTCTGTTACGTTTTCTTGCCTTACTACTGAACCATATATGAAAAAAAAACTTGACACAGAGATAGCTTGCATCATAGGAACAGACACATGATACTTTTGATTGAAACATCAAAAGAATTATTTTATTTAGATACAATTAAGCCCTTGACTGCAATCTTGCCTTGTGGTAAGTGATGATGTAGTCTAAGATGGTATGCTAGTTTTCATTAAACCCATACTCTTGGTTTCTATACATCATCATACTGGAATGCTGAATCACTTGGCGGCATGGCTTTGCCGATAGGGTGGTACCTAGCCACAGCCTAAGCCTCCCACCAGACTAGACCAGAAATTAAGAAATTATAAAATTCCAAACCCTTGCTGGGAATCGAACCCCTCCCATTAATAAGACCATAGAGCTTACCACTGTGCCAGGGCAGTCACAGGATTTTTAAAAATCTACATCAGTGCTAACTATGTTGGACATCAGGTAGTCAGTAATATTTTAAAAGAAAGAGGTATAAGGTATGTATTGACTTTAGGAGTTTTCACAACTTTATAGCTAGCCACACACTAGTTCCAACAGCCTAAGAAATTGGCCTATTTAGATGCTATGAATATAGCATCTAAAGAAGGAAGTCAAGCTTCTCTATGGCAGCTATAAAATGCTTAAAGACTTATGTTAAGCCAAGCCAACTTTCGAGTATCAGATGTATTAACAGACACGCACAAACTTGTTATTTGATAAAAATAAATTAATCTTCTATCTTAAATCACAAACAGGCTTTCCTTTAAGGTAAAGTTCCTTAACTACCATGAATAAAGGATGTTTAGTCATGTGAAGTCAAAAAATTAAAAAAATTACATCTTCTGGTGAAGAAAGGTCCAATAAATTAATTAGGCTATAAAAATAAAGCAACCTATTCCTCTATACCCTACATACATCAACACAGATTGCAGCATATGATATTAATCTTGGATTTCTGTAATATTTAAAACAGATTTCTTAGGTTCAAAAACAATTGAGCTATGTGACCTTTTAACCACTAATGGCACATTATTTACAAGGAAGGTCAGATGGCAAAACAATTGATAACCTGTATAATCAAGATTATGAACTATTAGAAGCTATGAAAACCAGCATAGAAATGTAAAGAATTGAATTTTTAACATCATGACTTATGAGCAGCAGATTTTTGAGTTATTTTTATTTCTATTAGTGCTCAAACGAAAGTATTAACATAAAAGAATGATGTAGTGGCTCCTGCATTGTTGTAACTACAATTCCACAATATTTGTATGGTTTTCAAACATAAATAAACAAAGAGATTTGTCATTTTAGAAACTGCATATTTTGAACAAAATGAGCTACACTAATAAAACGGCGGCCGGCGTTTGGTTAGGGAACTCGTTTGCATAATTGTTAGGTTTTAAGGATTGATACTCTTCAGAAAGAAGTCAGTAGATGAGAATAAGGTCTCGAAAGATATTACACCTAAAGGATACTAACCGCTCGATCACAGTATGCATTCATCAATTTTCTTAATGGTGTGTGTTTCTTGATTTTAAACTGGACAATAGCGTTGTCCTGTCCTAGAACTTTCAAGTTAATATGTTCGCTTTCGCCCTGGAAATAAATCAATAATTACTGAAAACAGATTCACTTCAATGCAATAGTTGGATACATTCATGCTCGTAATCGTAGCATAAGATGAAGAAATAACCACATTGCAAGAACGCCATGTCTATTTCGTTATAATGTACAACACATTTTAGCTGATAATATAGAATAAAAAGTACCTTCTTTTCATCTGACATCTTGGGATTACTGATTTATTGATTTCTAAAAACACTAAACAAAGATTTAGAAACTGAATTATCAAAAACCAACACGAACTTTTCACTGTGACAGAAAACTCCGACCCGCTGGCGTGGTAATGGCGGCGTCTACTCGAGTAGCTTGGAGGAAACAGTCAATGCTGCCAACATACGCAACGAGTTAATATTGGCGCGCTTCTGCGCACAAGGATCAGGGTGTTGTAAGTTAAAAATAAATTGTATTCTGCTGTCTTCTTGTACATATTATAATAGAAACTTTTATAATAAATATATTCTGCCTGTGTATTTTTTTTATTTCATAACAATTTATTTAGTCATAAAAACTCTCTTCAATTTCAAACCTCAGATTAGCATTTTTCTGCAACGGTAATTATATCATTTATATACAAAAAAAATGTTTAATTTTTTATTATTTTTAATATTCAGAAAAGGTATTTGGTATTTTGAGAACCCAGAACGCATAAATAAAATAACTATTTCATTGATAAACTTCCTTTAAGTAATGCCAACACAATATTTGAAATCGAAGCAGATGCTAGGGCTGCCTCTCATTACACCGGATGCACATAGTGATGTGAATTTACCGATAAAAATATCGGTTAAGTTTTAAATGTTGTAAAGGTAAAAAAGTAGCATCTAAAAACGAACACTTTTTGAAATTAAGGCAGATTCTAGGCTAGGGCTGCCTCTCGTTACACCGGGTATACAATACAGTGGTGTGAATTGACCGTATAATACTTATGTCATAAAAGTTTTAAAGGTAAGAACAATATTTGAAAAAAGAGGATAAAATGTAATTTTATTAGGTACAGCCAGATGTTAGGGCTGCCTATCATCAATGATAATATTGCAATATCCTTGGTTACACAGGAGACACATAGTGTGGTGACTTTAAACTACTTTAGAGAGGTAAAGAATAAAGGTTTTATCCGGTCATTAACCGAATATTTTCATTAGAAAAAAACTTTTACTCGTTTTGACGGAGGTTGATTGGTGGAATTTCACTTTTCAGTTTGACAGCAAGAGAGAATACAATAAGAAATAGGAGCGCGAGCGTAGTGAGCGCAATTTTTTTTGTTTGATACAGATAAAAAACTGGCCAAGTGCGAGTCAGATTCGCGCACCTAAGGTTTCGTATCTGGTATTTTGCACGATAAATCAAAAACTACTATGGATAAAAATAAATAAAAAACTATTTTAGAATGTACCTACAGGTAAAGCTCTTTCATATGGTACCTCACTTGGTTTAGTTATCTTACTTTGAAAATTGAAAATACTAACTTTATTTGTTCATGAACACATTTAAATTTTTTTTTGTGATGTTACTACAAATTCACGGTTTTTGGATTTTTTTCTTTACTCATGTTATAAGACCTACACATACCTGCCAAATTTCATGATTCTAGGTCAACGGGAAGTACCATATAGGTTTTCTTGACAGACACGACAGATGGACAGATAGACAACAAAGTAAAACTATAAGGGCTCTGTTTTTCCTTTTGAGGTACGGAACCCTAAAAAGGAAAAACAAAGAGTTCCCAGGTAAGATTACAGCATTATAGGATATTAAATAGTACTAGCAAATGAGTACTTAATGAGATACCCAGGGTTGCCACCTACCACTTCTTGATATACGGGTTACTAGCATAAAGAATAAGGGTTTTAGATTTTTTACGGGAGACGGTGTTAACATAGTTAGATATTTTTTTAATACTTATTGTTTGAAGAAACTGCTTTCATAAGCTCTTCATTTTGTGAAACAAATGTACAAAAATCTTTGTATGTTAACTTAACATTATATTTAACTAATTAGGTAGTTAATTGTAATTTCAGCTTTACAGCAGGTACCTACCTAACTACTTCACACTTCACAGTGGTATCAATATTGAGTTGGTTTCAACTAGGACGCTAAAGCAAAAAATACGGGGCTTGATTTACCCCGTATTTTATTTTCACAATTATGGGTTTCACACCCTCAAATACGGGATAACCCGTAAAATACGGGGCAACTGGCAATCCTAGAGATAGATAACAATTATTATTGTTTCTTAATAATGGTAGTACCACAGTTTTACGATCTATTCGTAAGTATTTATTCGTTTGGTACGGTAGGATGGAGAGAAAAATTATAATGTCGGAGATTTTATTTTTACGTGTTTACATATTTCGTAGGGCATCAAATAACAATGCAAAATTAGACTTCGCAACATTAAGACATTGGGGTATATCTGTAATGTAAAAAAGGTCGTAAAACCTGGACGTGTTTGTGGGACAAAGGTCGAAAATAATAATAAATTCTAAATAATGTAACGCCACACCGCCTCAGCCAATCGCAACGCGCCAACGCCAACCAGACTATCCGAGTCAAGCCGAGCCAAACGCCGGCCAATCATAGCCTAGCGGCCATTGAACGCCAACGCCAGCGCCATTGACAGCCGAACGCCACTCAGCAACAACTGCCGAATGCCTTCGGTGGGGATAACGCCATATAAAGCCATGCGAGCTCATTTTTAGGATTATTATTGTATCGTACGCATTATAAGCTGAAATACTGCCGGTCTCTGTAAATAAGTGTAATAAGTGTGTAATAAATGTGTAATAAGTAAATAAGTGTAGTAGTAACAAATATATGAGAGTAATTATTAGTGTGTTGAGTGAAGTGATAAAATAAATTAGTGCGATTATACTGATTTGCTCTTTTTATTTAAACCCACTGTTTCATCTCAGAAGTGGGATTAATAAAGAAAGTTATGATGCATAATCGCGCCAATTAACGATTCGGCAAATACATGCCGGCTACTTTGTTCCTCCGCAAGAGGGAAACGAATCACCGTGTAAAAATCAAGCGACAATGAAGATCGTCCACTTCTGGGGACCGGAAGGTCCTTAGAAGAGTTTTGAACCGGAGGTACATTCATCTGCAGCGTGCATGGTTTCTACGCTCGATGGCAACCTACCCTCAACTTCTACGCGTAATAACTGAGGTATGATCCATCCATTATTCCATTTCAAATTTTAATCCCGTTTTTATTAATGATATTGATGCATAGTGTAATGAGGTTGATCGTGTTTGTAACCTCTACTGATGAGATGACCGTGAAAGGTTAATATTGCTAACACCCTGTTTGAGGTTATGAAATTAGTATTAGGGCACGCGGGTTATGATAGGTGGTCATTATACGCTCGCGGATAGAGTGAATGGTTTGAGTGATAGCTAAAGCTAAAAATATAACTATAATTTGTGGCATATCTGACCGTCATATAAAGGTTTAGGTTTAAAGACGTATTCTCATAAAAAAAGGTCATTTACATGAGAAAATAAAGTTTACAATATTCGCCATTTAATGAAGTACTCATTCAGCGCATTTGCTGAAGTAATTCGCATTACTCATAATGTGACCAGCTAATTATTCAGTTTTAAATGGATTGAATGAGTGTACATTTTTTTATGTGTGCAGGTATTTTGTTGTACAGTTTAGCTCCTTCATAGGTAAGGGTTTTTCTGCCATAAATTGTTCTAGTTTTGGGTAAGGCAAGGTAGCTAGCTCGACGAGTTTTAGTTTTAATTTTTGTGAATGTGATATTCGTGTGTATTGTTTTATTTACAGTTTTCTTAACAAAAATACACGTGCTGTATGTATATAACTGATGAAATAAAGGCGGTAAATACTAATGCTAAAATTTCAACCAATTTATTTAGTCAACTTTTTATCGAATTAGGTAAAAACCCGCTCAACCATCCACTTTTCACGTTGCATCTCGCCGAGATACCCGCAATTTGAATTCGCAGTTTAATTCTAGAGTGCTACCGGTACGAAAAAGTTAACAAGTAATTCAATAAGTTAAATAGTAAAAAATAAAAACTCCCGACTGCTGTTTGCGCTGCATATTTTTCGGCTCTTACATTAAATCGTATAAAATCCACCACATTGATTGTTTAAAGAATTTTATGTATCCATTGACACACACGCCATCAAGACGAATGACGTATCATTTATCAAAATCGGTTAAAATTGTTGAGAGGTTATGAACTGACACAAATACATACTGATTAAACGCCTAATCCCTACTTTTGCAGCAATTAATAAAAAAAAATCTAGTATATCGGATGGTAACAATAGTTCTCAGACTACCCGCAAATTTCAACCAGAAGTTTTTAAGAAACAAGCTTTGACGCTATTAGTGTTTTTATTTGCACAAGGCTCAGTCATAGTACAAGGTTCTATAAACCTTTAAGGTTATTTTTTTCGCGTCGTCAGTGATATTCCCGCTACAGTCATACAGACAACACTGGGTACGTGTGGGGTACCTATAAATTATTTTTAAGGGTACAATAATATCATTTACGTCAGAATCGGTTGATGAACACTTTCAGTGTGCTCAAACTCAGTTTTGCATATAGCATGGCGATCGCAATTTGAATGTAAAATCGAATTATTTTATGATGTTCACTTTTGAGTTTCTTGTGAAATTGATTTTCATGTGGTTATATGATTGTTATGTAATATGAATATAGATCTTCATAATTGGGGCAGACGTACTTTATGAATCGACTGGGAGCTACTTGTAGTCAAACAATAATATTGTGCTTATCTTTCTTTTCTCGGAATTTTTGGTGAGTTCGTGAAGTGCAAACGTCATCGCCTACGATGGTCACCACTGATGCTTTGCTGTGCGCTGTGTGCCTGATGCCGAGCGCGTCACTGCGAGGCACCTCATCGTGGCGCGCTAACGATGCAGGGTTGCAGCCAATGGGTATCTATAAGCCGCCGTATTGTCGCCTACTTGGGGTCACATAAGCGCTGTTAAGCGTTTATGCTGTATGGTATGACTGTTCTTTTATTTTTACTAAAAGTTAGTGTTTATGAAGTCTGTACGTGTTGTAACTTGTAGTTTAAATCACATTCTTTGAATGATTGTGAGCATAGTAAGTAGATCTTACTCACGGCTTTGGGACTGTCTCGTATAATATACAAGCCAGTGGCACAGCGTATGAGTAAATACAAATAGGTAGTGTAATGTAGGCAGAATCGGGCACTTGGAGGAAACGTAATAATAATTATTACCAGTTAGACATCTTTATGATTTGGATAATGCTTTTGTCATTTTAGAAAAAAAGTAGTGCTTGTAGGCAGCATGTACGTTACGTACTTTTGCCAACAAGCTTTCAATCGAGTCAATTTTATCATTCTACCTTTAGATTGTCGGTCCAATCATAATGTAAGTAGAAAGTTCAAGTTGCACTTTTAATTATAGCCATGATTTAGCTTTGTGCCGTTCATTGTTAGTCAGGTGGACCGGACGTACCGTAAGAATTTTCACTAAGCCGACTAGACTGACATTTTACATAATATCTTGAGTTCAGTTGGTGTTAGTATGCCTGCCTGGTTATGTAGCTTACATAGTAGGGAATAGGAATGGAATAGAAAACTGTTATTCAACTGATGATCCTGTATTACCTAAATTCAATCGTGAACTGTTTTCGGAATTACATAGATGCCGAAGTGAAGACAGTAGCCAAGTCTTACTTTCTGCAGCCAAGTCTTACTTTCTGCAGCCAAGTCTTACTTTCTGCAGCCAAGTCTTACTTTCTGCCGCCAAGTCTTACTTTCTGCCGCCAAGTCTTACTTTCTGCCGCCAAGTCTTACTTTCTGCAGCCAGGTCTTACTTTCTGCCGCCAAGTCTTACTTTCTGCAGCCAGGTCTTACTTTCTGCAGCCAAGTCTTACTTCATGCAGCCAGGTCTTAATTTCTGTCGTTAGGTCTTACTTACTACAGCCAGGTCTTACTTTCTGCAGCCAAGTTTTACTTTCGGTAGCCAAGTTTTACTTTCGATAGCCAAGTTTTACTTTCGGTAGCCAATTTTTACTTTCGAAAGCCAAGTTTTACTTTCGATAGGAGTACTTTCATCTCGTTGCTCGTTGAGAGATCTCCCTGCAAGGATTTAAGTGAGATTCCTTTTCAAGTCAGAGTAATAGCATTCACAGCTTCACGAGAAGCTATTCACTTCCTTTCTACAAGCCAGTCTGTTGACGGTTTTTCTTTCAAAAATGTCTCTAAAGTAAAACGTGGAAAAATAGTACAACTGAAAAACGATAATAATTTATAAATTAAATAATGTTCTTTTGTTTCGTCTTGGTTTTAAAGTGGATAAGATTGCAGTTTAGATCACAGACCAATGGCATTGGATTAGAATTTTGTAGAATTCATACTGACCACATTTTGTAAAACCATTTTGTAAGACAGCGAAAGGATGTCGCTCATCAGTAGTATAGGTACAATTTGATTATTACAGATGCTTTTGCAAAATTTGTTACTAGCCGAAAACGATCAGTTTCGTAGAATATTATACATAATTTGGCTTATTTGAACATCCTAGTAAACTTATAAAGTGACTATAAGAATGCTTTTACTAGTAGACATTTTAGAGTTTTCGAGTGTCGACTGATTAATAGTTAGGTATGTTTTGACCTCCATGATACTACCACGAGCCAAGTGCCTAGTCAAGCCAAGCCAAGCACTAGCCAGACCATGTTAAACGCGTTGTGCCACAGGCCCTAGCGAGACTGCGAATAAAATGATTGGACAAACTGCTTACTTGATATTATTTGGACTACTGACAATACTCTCAAAGAATGTGCTATCCATAATTTGGTATTTACCTAGGTCACGATGCCATGTTGCTATTAATTTAAATTAGTAAACTCGGGGAGGTTATGCGTAACAAGGCAATGCTGCAAAAGGATAGCAAGCGATAGGATAAAACTAACTAGATTATGTAACTGACAAAATTAATATTTCATTTAATTATAACAAAGGAATTTAGTTATTTAGTGGCAAGTTCCCACAAGCATTGCGACAAAAGTAAACACTGATAGCATTTACTCAGGTTCATTTTCGTAACCAAGCTGGTAGGCATTAAGAGAACCCGCAGTGTTAAGGGATTTCGAGGCTACAAAGCTTGTACATGCCTGAGCAGACTCTTTAAAGCCATATCACAGCGCCTACGGTTCTTATATCCAACAGTGCTAACTGTTCCGATAAATAACTTGAAACCGAAGACCTTATTGAGCTATTGCCTACCAGAAAGCTAACCAAGCATTTTCCCATTGCGGGAGCAATTCATTGTTTCAGGACGGCCGAATGTAACGCCACACCGCCTCAGCCAATCGCAACGCGCCAACGCCAACCAGACTATCCGAGTCAAGCCGAGCCAAACGCCGGCCAATCATAGCCTAGCGGCCATTGAACGCCAACGCCAGCGCCATTGACAGCCGAACGCCACTCAGCAACAACTGCCGAATGCCTTCGGTGGGGATAACGCCATATAAAGCCATGCGAGCTCATTTTTAGGATTATTATTGTATCGTACGCATTATAAGCTGAAATACTGCCGGTCTCTGTAAATAAGTGTAATAAGTGTGTAATAAATGTGTAATAAGTAAATAAGTGTAGTAGTAACAAATATATGAGAGTAATTATTAGTGTGTTGAGTGAAGTGATAAAATAAATTAGTGCGATTATACTGATTTGCTCTTTTTATTTAAACCCACTGTTTCATCACCTAACGGTGCTGAGAGGGTAGACGGCTTAAACGCGCCTGGAATTCGTTACAATGCTATTACTTGCCGGGAAGCTATAGGCATCTTGGCACAACAGCTTCTAAAGAATTTTTCATCCATACTAATGCGAAAGTATAGTTATCTGTCTGTCTGTCGGTCTGCTAACTACTTTTTTCGGACCCGCAGTTTAACCGATTCTGACGAAATTTGGTACAGAGTTAGCTTATATCCCGGGGACGGACCTAGGCTACTTTTTATCCCGGAAAATCAAAGAGTTCCCACGGGATTCCTAAAGACCCATGCGCTTAACCGATTTGTACTATGTTTGGTACCGAGGTAGCTTGCGGCCCTGTAATTATTGAATTATGTAGGTACAGGGATTATTAAATTTTCCTCGTCACTTTTAAAAAATGCAACAGCCCCTAATCACAGAATACCTACTAACTATACCAAGTATCTACTCAACTTTAGTATGAATGAGTAAGTCCGAGTATATAGGTACCTAAATAGCAAGCTTTTCACGAGTGGTTTGTTTTATGGGCAATACTTTATTTCCACGCGAGTAAATTTTTTCAAACGAATACCGTGAATCGCAAATTCGTGTCCGGCGATTTAGAGCTATTAAACGCCAACAGCTAAATAGGTAGGTATAGTACGCGACAGGTCGAGATGGCAATCGTGGTGTGGACGCCCCGCACATCCGCACTAGGTACCCCCGCGTAAACCCGGTACGGAATAGCGTGGGTGACGTGTGGGGCGCCCCCGCCTCATACCTCGATTGCCATCTCGACCCGTCGCGAACTATGGCATTGGAAGAGTTATTATGTGTATTAGTTTTCTTGTGCGTTTGTACTAAATAACTAAGGTTCTTGTATCTCAGGTACATATATTACGCATATCGTGTTACGGAAAATGAATCAGGCGGTAAAGGTTGATTTAGCGGTGCTTTTTTAAAATACCATTAAAACAGTTTAGTTTGTTTAGTGAAATTAAGTGTTGTGTTTAATATAAAATAAAAGAATATAAATATTATAGTTTTTTTTAATAAGAATTTGATGCTTTACAAAGTTACTCACATTGCTTTGTGCTTGGAAAACTATAATTTTCCGATAAAGGCTAAAGCCATAATAAAATTTGTAATTACTGCAGTTTTTTAAATGAAATACTTGCTTGTGTTTCTTTTTTATGAATTCAAACAAAACTTGAAGCGAACAAAGCATGAACAAAGCTTTTATGAATTTAAAATATTTTTTCCAATGAACCATAGATTCGCAACGTTTGATGAGTTTCCAAAGTTACCCGTATCCACTGCGATTGGTGTAAATAAGGCCCGATTTATACTTAGGGTGGAAGCGACGGGTCTGCCCGCGAAATTCAAATTTTACTTGGTTTTTCGCAATTTGTAAACTAATGCGACAACGTAGGCTCACAATTAGTTAACAAATTGCGAAAAACCAAGTAAAATTTGAATTTCGCGGGCAGACCCGTCGCTTGCCCCTTAGTTAAGTAGCAAGTGTAGGTGAAAAGTTTAATTGCGAAGTGATCAGTAGTAAAATCAGCGGGTAAACGGTCAAGCTATCAATTAATATACTTGCGTTTTGAAATGTAACACATTACTTGATACCAAAAAACACTTGTTAACTAATGACTTTCTACTTGCACTTGCACTTCACAAAGTGTAGGTAAATCAGGCCTAAGTATTTTTGTACCAACGTTGTTTATTGTTGTCTTTCGTGTTCGTAGCAGTTTTTTAAATAAATTTTAAAATAAATCATTACGCTTTAGAAATGTAAAGTAGGAACAAATTCGGAATAAGTTAATACGTCATCTTCACATGAAATGTTATTTTATTCCCATCCCGGGATTGGGATGTAATATTTTAATTTTTAACCAGTTCGAAATGGGTAAAGAATAGGCGCAATTCATTAATCAAAACACTTTCTGAAAACAAACTATAATAATTCAGCGAATCTAAAGATTGAATAGTAATAAAGAATAGGAAAAATCCTTAACAAAGATAAACGTCAACTTTGCCGAAGAAGTGAATTGCAAAATTTTCTTTCTCTAATTTTCAAATTCAATTTATGCTGTCCAAACACTCCAAGAGGTTTTTGGTTTCATTTTTATTGGAATTTTTTTGATGATCCTAACTTAATTAAAAGTCTTATCTTTTTTAGGGTTCCATACCCAAAAAGTAAAAACGGAGCCCTATTAATGTCACTCCGCTGTCCGTATGTCTGTCTGTTCGCGTGTCACAAGTCTCTAGTAGGCCGTCAAAGCTGTCAGTTTGAGACCATTTTTGTGACGGGGGCTATCTCAAAAACTAAACTAGTTCGGAATATTACCTAAATTATTTCGGTACCTATATTTTGTACGAATCCCTAAAAGAGCGAGGCCCGACTCTCACTTGACTGGGTTTTTTTTTAGTTAGCGAGTTTGCTCTGATGCTCCAGAAGGCAACCATAGAGCAATAAGTTTATCCCCCCAGGGTTCTGCTTTAACTTCGCTTCGTTTTTTAGAGTTCCGTATCTCAAAAGGAAAAACGGAACCCTTTTAGGATCACATGGTTGAATGTCTGTCTGTCTGTCTGCCCGTCTGTCCGTCTGTCGTGTGTACTGCCTGCTAACCTAGACTCATGAAATTTGGCAGGTAATTAAGTAGGTCTTTTAATAGCACAATAATGAAAAACTCCGAAAACCGTGAATTTATGGTGACATCACTAAAAAAATGTGTTCATGAACAAGTATAAATATAATTAGTAATTTTTCTATTTTCAAAACATGATAACTATACCAAGTGGGGTATCATATGAATGGCACTTTGGCAGATAAGAGGTAATAAAGACGTGCCTAGTGCCTACTGCCTATATACATCTTTCGTCATAGGAAGTATATTATATTGTGTAATTTTTGTATTTTCTTCAGAATAGTAGGTAGGTATTAGAATTCACGTCATGCATTGCCAGACACTTAGTATCGTGGTATAATCCTGCCATACACCCATTTAGAGGAGTACCTAAAACTGGGTTCTCAAAAATCCAAAACAGTAAGGACGCGAGCAGTAAATATACTCAATAAACGTCCGTCGCGCGGAAAATGCATCTTGCAAGTTCTCAAAGTAGCGGAGTGACTTTCAAGCTGTGCTCAAACGACCCAAGTGGCACCTACTACGGCGGCCCTCGTGAAATACGGTTTGTGAAATATCACCGTTTCTTTCATGAGAAATTCTCAAGCTACGAGTGTCTTGAATTGGGCTAGCGTTTAAAAAATGTTTAAGATTTAACAAGGTGACTAAAATTTACTAATTACGTATTTTAAGTAGGTTGTCATATTACATTTATTATGTTAATGAAGATAAGTACATAGTTAATATGTAGAAAATAGAAAATATTGACTGTCGTAATCGATTCGGTCCCTAACAAACTAATGGATACTATACTACAAAAATCCAAATCGGTCCAGACGTCTTCGAGTAATCGGAAAACATGCTTAAAAAAAGATTCCGACGAATTGAGAACTTCCTCCTTTTTGAAGTCGGTTAAAAACTAATGGATATTCCGTAAGAAATACCTTTAGGACATACTACTACTACCTAGCACGTTAACAACGCAATTACACATTGCAAGTAGGTACCAGTAGGTATCTACTTGTAATGTGTGATTGTGTATTCGTGTAATTGTGTATGTGTGTAATTGTGTAATTGTGTATGTGTGTGTGTAATTGTGTCTTCGCTTATGTTATCCATTAGGTACCTGATTTTTATCCGGCTTTTAAAACCCGGCTAAACTAATTATTATGTAGATACCTATAATTTACGTATGCTAAAAGTTAAGCCACTTACCTTGTTGTGTTTCTTCTATCTTGATTTTCAGCTATAACGCTTTTCGTAAGGTAAATAAAACACTTCCCTGTTTTTCCTTGTGAGTTTTATTTATAAACAAAATCAAACCTGTTCTTGAGGGGAAATTTTACCAAAGCATAATTTTATTTGTTCGGCCTATTCTTGAGGGCGAATTTAACAGTGACATTAACTGATGAGAAAATTGATGCTTTGACAGTTTTTGTATGAGAAAAACGTCAGCTTTAATTGGGTATAAAATGAACACGTGTTTAACGGTTGATTAAATTTTTTGTGGTAAGATGGCAAGGGTTTCGAAGTTTCTTCTATCGCGAGTATATAAATCATAATCATAATTTCATAATCTCATGGATACTAAGTAGCAATTTTTTAACACAAGTACAAGCAGGTACCTACACACACGTTTTTCATGTGGCAATAAAACGCATTTTATATGCTGGGCAGTGCGACCAATTAAACGTCAGTGAGACAGAGTAGAAGACATAAATAAAATGAAGTTCGTGGTAGGTATACGAGGTCAAGGAACCACAATCTTAATTCGCTATAATCCGCAACAGACAAACCTGTATGGTACAACGTGCGATATGTCCCCCCCCCCCACTACTAAATAAGCAGGAAAAGCAAGCAATGCACACCACAAACACACAATATCACACAAATCTTCTAGAATACACTTTGAGTGTGAATTTGTGTGGTGCGTGGATGGTATGTATTTCTTGCTTTTCCTACTTAAGTAGGTGGTGGGAGGGCGGGCGATGCAACTTGCATCCTTCATGTTGTACCTTACAGATTTGCCTGTTTTGCCGGATTATAGTGATTTAAGCTTGGCTTTTGTAGGGGAAAGTCGGCTAACTTAGGTTGCAAACTATTAACTTAAAACGCTATCATGCTTACCTTATTAAAAGCTACACGCTTAGCACGAGTCACTCAAAATTACATCAAACATTACTTATTTACATTTGCGGTCACAGAACACGAACGCTCAGTTTTTAAACAAAACAATATGGCTGATATGCAATGAAGTTAGGTGCGTATCGTACGATTTTACTATTGTAAAAATTAAAATAATACTTTTCGAGATATGAGGGGGGTCCATTTTAGTGTGGTCCAATATACCCTACTTTCCCCTATATCATGGACTTCCGCAAAGTGACGCCTGTTTCTACATGCGCTCCTTGTACGTTCGCATCTGTCTCAGGACATCTCACGTCATTTTTAGGGTTCGGTGCCCAAAGGGTAAAACGAAGTCCTGTTAATGTCACTCTGCCGTCTGTCTGTTTGTTTGTCAACTTACCACCCTGTGGGAAGAACTGCGAGTAGATGAGCTTGAAGGTGTCTTCCCGCACCACGCCGGTGGGGCACTCCGCCTTGAAGCCCCGGTACAGGCGCTTGAGCTCGGGCTCCGTGAAGCGCGTCTGCCGCCGCAGCGCCGCGATGGAGTCCGGCCGGTACCGGGGCAGCTGCTCACCCAACTCCTCGAGTTCTGAGTCTGCAACAGAGCAAAAATTACACGTTACAATCTCATCATTATGGTTAACACATCGCGGGCCCATATTAGATCACAAGTCTCCTCTCAGAATGATAATGAGGGGTCTCAGAATGAGGGTTTAGGCCATAGTCTACCACGCGGGCCAAGTGCAGATTGGCAACCTTCACACACCTTTGGGATCATTGTGGAGAACTCTCAGGCATGCAGCTTTCTTCAGGACGTTTTCCTACAGTAAACCTACACGTTACGTTCCGTTAAAGAAAGTCCTTAAATATAATTGCTTAAAAGCTTAAAACGCATATAGGAATCACTCCGATAATTTAGAAATGTGTGTCAGAGATCGAACCCCCAATTTCCCGAATAGGAGGCGGAAGTCTTAACTACTACTTACCCCCTTAGGGGTTAAATTTTCAAAAATCCTTTCTTAGCGTACCTACGTCACAAATACGTATACGTCCTATTAGCTATTTATATTCTGTATGCCTTTCAGCTGATCCGTTCAGTAGTTTGAGCTGTGTGTTGATAGATCAGTCAGTCAGTGAGGAACATTTTCCTTAATTACATATTTAGATATTTTAATAGCTCCCTGGTGGCCCCCCTCAGCGTAATTTGGGAGGCTCTGAGCCCGGGGTCTCGGTTATTATAATTTAAAAAGTTAAATTGAACGGAATTGTTTGTAAATTGTAAATTATCTCATCCGTTGATAATAATTTACAAGTGAAATATTCGAACTGTACAATAAGAATGTCATACGTAGCGGAAACTTTCGTCGTCTAAGTTTCGAAGAGGGTTAAAGTTCAGAGCTACTTGACGAAGTCACTTTCAAGTATAATTTATTTCCTTGCACCTATCTAGCACCAAGACTATCGCACAACTCTAATTTTTTAATTAGTTGATTTTAACCCTACTACACAATATTCTAGAAAGAAACATAATTTACATAACAACATAGAAACATAATAACATAATAGAGCCTCGATAGCTCAACGGTTGAGAAGCGGATTGAACTCCGAAGGTCGGCGGTTCAAACCCACCCGTTGTACTATTGTCGTACCTACTCACTACATTGATTTATTAGCTAGCAGGTTAGCTGGTCGCTGACTCACTACTACTAAAAAGGTTCAGTAAAGGCCCTGACAAAACTCCTCCTGAAATCAATTCCTGGCTATGGTCATTTACCTAAGCACTTACCTACATTATCTATTTTCACACGGTTGCATTAATTCACGAATCTCATTTCAACTAATGTATTGCAAAGATAAAGGCTATGTTGAATTAATAATACCGTAGCGATTTGGTCTGTAACCCCTTTATTAAAATAATTCAAGTGGAAATTCCGAAGAGCTTTTGAGAGATAAAACAAAGTAGTAATATAATATTGACATTTAAGTAGCGTTTTAATTATGCAGTAATCTGTTATAGGGCAAGGATTGTCATTTTCATTATAATCAGAATTCTGTATTCAATAAAAAATGGCGGAGAAAACTTGACAATCTACTACTCTTTAGTAGTTAGCGCCCGTGTAAGCACGTATGCCAAAATGAGCGTTAAAACGCGCAGAAAAGCGATAGCTTGCATTTCGCAACCATACTTAAGGCCGATTCACACCAATTGCGTATGCAGCACGTACACGTGACACGTGCTTAGTGACGCGCGTGAACCCATAGACGTAACTGCACGCATTACGTCTACGTGAACGTTCACGCCACGCAAGCGGTATGCCATATTTCATACAGTTCAATACATTACAACGAATGCTACGCGTTACGTCTACGCTTACGCAGCCTGTGTGAACGAGCTCTTATTCGCAATGTTACAGAAGAAAAATTAATATTTAAGTAGATATTTTAATCACTGTTAAAATCATACTTACAAAAAATTTGCTTTCCAATGCAGAAAGCAGATTAGTTTCTTAATAAATTGCGGTCAGCTGGCTCGCTCAGTGGACCGTTTTTGCTGCAGATGATTGCTTGCCGGCGACCGTCTTTGACGTTTAAATAATGTTTTTCGCCATTTTTGCTAAATTAAAATCTTTAGTTTTTTTATTCTTTAATGTTTTTTTTATTATCGTAAGATGATTTTTTCCATCAGTCCATCGCCGGTTCACTTAATAGAGCAGGGGTCTCCTCTCAGAATGAGAAGGGGCTTAGCCATAGTCTACCACGCTGGCTAAGCCGTTAAGATATATAGATAGATAGATAGAAGTCTTCATTGCACACAAAAACATGTATAGGAACACAACACAGCAGGAAGAAAACAGAAAAAACAATTGTGTGCAAAGGCGGCCTTATTGCTTAGAGCAATCTCTACCAGGCAACCTTTGCTGAAAGGAGAAGCTAGTGTTAACAGTTACCGTTAATTATGATGACTGGCTTCAGGCAGTGGCATTAGCATAAGGATATTGATTTGGTTTAAGTATTTATGTTTCTGTTCTGGTCCAGTATTTTTTATAATATTAGCATTTGGAATATATGTTATTTTTGTAGTTACGCGTTTTAGCATGTGTAAAAAACTACGCATGAAAACATCCGCTTTTATTAGTGGATATTTATCAGTGTAGTGTAGATAATGGCTGGTGCTCATATTATGAAGAGGACCCTATCTTACGTTGAGACAGCTTGGTCTGCTGTTTATGACTTAGCTCGTAGGGGAAATGTCTAGACTTCAAAAATAATGACCTACCCGCGTTCAGCTTGAGATAAGATCCGAGACGTTGTACAATAAGTAGCGTCCTCGTGCTTTTTAATAAACAACCAAGAAACTAAGACTTTTAAAATAATAAGGAGCTGGGAACAAAACAATGTTGAATTTGGATTTTTTCTTTTAAATAATCATGGTAGCTGCGATTTTATCAAAAACGATTATACAGGTTATAGCTAATTAGAATGCTAGCAAAAACTTGGCGCGACTAAATTGCCTTATTGCCTTATACTTGTAGTTTTATTGATTTAGTAATTTTCATACCCGTCTATAGCGTGTAAAACTCGAGGTCACCTACGATGCGGCATTGACCCCGCGGCACTAATTTACGCAACGTTCGTTAACCTCTAGTGTCAATCAGTTGTTTTATTTTCAGAATCGGCTTTTCTAATCAGAAACTTTACCTGCCTTCGTTTTAGCTAGCATTCTACTTACACTCTGATAAAGAATGGCACAAATATTTTCATTTACTTATTTTAACTTAATCTTAACTTATTGTAACTTAAATTAGAGAAAATGTAACAGGGAAGGCACTAACATGACACAGTTTTTACTTTTTTGGGAGTTAGAGGTCCAAAGTATACCTATGTCAACATAATTATTTTGCAAATAAACATCATTTATTTGCAACATAATTATTTTGCAAATAAACATCATTTATTTATTTACTTATTTAAGTTAAATAATAGTTTAGTAATAATACAGAATATAAACTATTATAAATATTAAGGTCAATACGAAATATGCTTATTTATCTATGATTCTGAAAAAGTTCTTATAAATTATTTTTATTGAAAATTCTCGCAATTAATACCAAAAAATCTTCTTACACTCCATTTCCCAAATAATTAAGCCGATATAGCAAAATTTATCGCTCTATACAGAGATACCTGTTTAATGATCCTTAGAGATACGAAATCGAATTTGTTAGCGCATTTTCAGGAACCTTACATGCCTCCTAATGAGCATTTTCCTCGTCTTTAGCTTGGGTTTATTTATTACCTACTCGAAACCAATTAATGTTTCACCTTGAATTGAACATTTATCTCGATATATCTACATATAAGGTTTACATGAACAGTTACAATATTTAAAAGGGCAACTAGGATTTGTAAATATGTTAACTGGTAGGACCTAAGTATGTGTTTTGTGTATCAGTGTTATTTAAGGTTCTAATTTTATTTTATTGTTCTGTGTCCTTTTTTTGTACAATGGGACTGATAATATATTCAAAAGGATATCCAGGCCAATCCATCAGTCTGTATGCTTCCATTCCTGGACCCATCAGTCAATTCATCAGTCTAGTGGGAATAAGATATAAGTCTCCAATAAAAAATTTTCAAAAGAAAAATAAAACCGACTTCAAAAACGACAAACACTAAAAAGTAAAAAATAACTTTTGTTTAGCTACACGTGTAATGCACCTAAGTATGAAGTCGAGCGAGCATATTAAAACAAAATTAGAAATCCAAGAGTGAAGCTCGCCCGACTTCATACCTAGGTGCATTACACGTGTAGCTAAACAAAAGTTATTTTTTACTTTTTAGTGTTTGTCGTTTTTGAAGTCGGTTTTATTTTTCTTTTGAAAATTTTTTATTTCACAATTTTTAGTGGCCCCACTGTACTATAATATGCTGTGCCCAGTTAAAACCCTACTGTTTACTAAGCTATTACACTGATCGCGAGCAATTTGCTCCTATCCATTGAGGAGTTCTGTTCTCCATCTCCGAAGATATTCATCAGATCTTCAACAAATTTATATGGGACCACCTGCACAGTATACCCTTTCAAACAAAAAAAAAATTCCAAATCGGTCCAGGGGTCTTTGAGTAATCGGGGAACATACATAAAAAATAAAAATAAAAAATAAAAAAGATCCCGACGAATTGAGAACCTCCTCCTTTTTTGGAAGTCGGTTAAAATATAGATTTTAAAAGATGTGTAAGGATTTTTTCCAAGGATAGAAAGTATCCTAGGGGAATTGTGCTTAAGATGACATACTTTTTGTTTGAAGACAAATATTCAAAATAAATGAAGTCATATCAGATCAACATCTTACGAGTATGTATATTGTAAATGGTTTTTACTCAACAAAATTATCAGAGTTTTGGAACAATCGACGTAATGGAAAACTAAAAAATAAACATTAATCGCACTTATGTCTATGTGTGTAAGATGACATATCAATATGGTAAGATGGCACACTATGTCATCTTAAACTTTAGTGGTATGTCGTCTTTTCCAAGTAACAAAAAGCACATCTTTGGTGTCGTTTAAATCCTAATAATATTATAAAAGCGAAAGTTTATATGTGTGCGTGTGTGTGTGTGTGTGTGTGTGTATGTTTGTTACTCTTTCACGCAATCCTAATATCCTAATAATATTATAAAAGCGAAAGTTTGTATGTGTGTGTGTGTGTGTTTGTTACTCTTTCACGCAATAACTACTGGACTGCATGCATCATTACTTACCACCAGGTGAGATTGCAGGCTACCTTGTATCTGAATAAAAAGTACCTATCTAATAATCCTTCTATAGGGAGTAAGATGACATAGTATGCCATCTTACGCCGATGTCTAAGTATGTCATCTTACCAAACGAATAATGTAATTTTGATTTAAATGACATAGCAAAACCTTTTAGGTTAGAATACGGTTTTATCAATATTTATGCCATATAATAATCACTGATTACAATTAAAATTAGTTCAAACAAAAGATTCTTACCTTACGTGTATTTTCACTACCAAACAAATGCGTTAGCAAAATTTTTCTCACATTAAAATCACGAAAACGTTAACTACTTTGCGACGTGCATTCACCGTCCGCCATACTGAACTTAGATACTAGCGACACTTATGACGCTCTCCAAAAACGTCACGGGTTTACCTTTACCGCGAATTATTTAAAGAATACCGCTGGTGTGTCATCTTATCTGAGTATGTCATCTTAAGCACAATTCCCCTATGTCTTCGGGATGCAATCTTACTCTCCAAAAGAGTTTATTTAGTTAAGGGTATACTTTTGTATATAGTTTTATTCGAAGTGTCGATATTATTACCGACTTATAGAGTTTCTTGTATTCAGAAGGGATTCACTGATAGTTCAGTGGTTCGTACCACAAGACTATTATGTATTCTGAGCCACAAGTCAATTGATCATTGTGTCAATAAACCACAAATCTTTGTTATACAAATCGTTGTTTGCGGTTTAAGAACAACTGCATCTGACAGTAGTATTTAATTGCTTGTATTGTGTTGTAGTAATTAATGTACCTATCTCTGGAGCATTAAAAAATCCCTAAGAATTAGATTGGGATCAGGTTACGGTTATTTATTTTTTAATTATTTTTTGACAACCTCCCTGACGCAATGGGGTCTTATAAGTGGAAGGTCCCGGGTTCGATTCCTGGCAAGGGCAATTTGAAAATTTATAATTTCTAAATTGTCTTTGGTCTGGTCTGGTGGCAGGCTACGGCCGTGGCTAGCTACCACCCTGATCTCGTGAGAAAACCGATAAGTGTTAAATAGATAGGTATGGTTTATAACCCCTTCCAAACAAGCTCGCTTCCAGACTGTATCATCACTTACCACCATGGTGAGGTTGCAGTCAAGGGGTAATTTGTAATACAATAAAAATATATAACAATCATTTCTTTCATATTAATTAGGCGGATGTATCATTTTAATTCAATTCAAATTTCTTTATTGCAAATATGGGTAAACAGTGGAGGTGTTCCGAAAATAAAAAGGGTACAACCAAATTCTGCCAATTAGCATGCAATATGATAAGGTATAACAACTTGTATAATACAAGGTTTAGTAAAATTTGTCACATTAAATATTAAATTGAAACTTTTCTGAGAGTTTCTTAAAGTTCTTTATTTTTTATTTCCAATAGGCCTATTGAGTTACCTTTATATCTGATAGATACATAGCTGCCTTAAATTAGACTTTCGAGCTGGTTTACTCCATAGAGGAAGCAACTAGACGATAACATTGTATAGTGCTTCAGTTATGCAAGATATTACTATGCACTTTGAACAATGTTGTTTTAGTAGCGCTGTGATAACATTGCCGCTAGGTGTTAGTAGAAGAGGCACAAACTAATATTCCATCTCATCTCAGGAAAATTACCTTAGATTTAATTTAGAAAGTGACGTAATTATTCTTCTAATGAGTTTTGATATTGCCAGAAAACGTTTGAACTAAACTAAAAATAAAGACCAATTTACAGACTTACAATATTTTGTCTAGTTATCTAATCACTCGATAGCAACATAATGTCAAGTGTCATACTTAAGTGGCAAGTAAATTCCGCAATTTCTTACAGAAGTCAGTTTTTTGCTTAGTTTTTTTTGCAAAGTCTTAATAAATATTAGTAGTAGGTAAATCAAATTCTGCAAGTTTTGATACTAACAAAACACTAAAAAGTTGCAGAAATTGATATTGACATGACAAAGATAGCAACTTCTGCAAGAAAACTTGCTAATATCCATTTGGCCTAAGTTAATTTTCGAGTGATTAGACAAATAGATGAAATATTGTTATTCTGGTGAAATAGTATAGTCATATTCGAGTAGATGACAATTTTTTAAGAATCTACCTGGATTAAAGTAGTCTATTCTAATTTTTTTAATTAGGAAGTTATTATTTTACATAATGTCAAGAGTTCTTTTATTAGGTAACTATGAAAAATAAACTCATACAGTTTTCATAAAAGATTATATATAAGTTATTGAATAAAAAGTGTGAATTAAACTTCCCGATGACACAAAACGGCAGATTTACGGTAACATTTTACGGCAAGTCCACATCGGTTTACTTTGAAAAGTTTCTAGGGCCTCGTTTGCCAACAAATGGGCCAATCTTTCATAATTTTTTTAATTAACAAAAAATAATTACGGGCTTCGTGTTCTTTTAATTAAGGGCCCTTAAGCTGTAAATTATTATTATTAAGTAAATATAAGGTGGCCTTGTATTTGGAGAAAAAACTGTCTCTCCTTATCTCTCATCTTGTCGTGATAAATTGTGAGCAATTAGTGCAAAAGCCGACTAACTTCAAAACTTGTCGTGCATTCCGTTTCCGAAATAATTAAGCAGTTAAAGGCGGAACGTTAACCACCTGTTTAGAGACACTTCACTGCACGAAAGTAAAAATGTTTGTTCATTTCTTACAATAATTTTAAGAGGCAAGATGTGAACAAGCTTCTCCTTTTTTTACCTTTTACGTAGGTAGGTACATAGGTTTACTTAGGTAAACAAGAGTTTTTATAAAGGGTAAGTTGGGTAAAAACTAAAAGCGGCTTGAAGCAAGACATTCAAATTAGGGGCTGCCGGGCACCGTGTGATTAGAATACTAAATGAGTGTGCACAGGACACTCGGATTTCAAATTGGGCAATTTCCCGAGTCCGCAGCGATATTGCTTCAGTAAACAAACAAATGTTGGCGGATGTTTAGTTTGTATTCGTGTTAGATAGAGTTTTTCATGATTGTCTTATTGTAGGATATGTAAATATCTGCTGAAAATTGTGAAATCTCTAAAGTTCTTCATTAACCCCCGACCCAAAAAGAGGGGCGTTATAAGTTTGACGTGTGTATCTGTGTATCTATCTGTATGTGGCATCGTAGCTCCTAAACGAATGAACCGATTTTAATTTAGTTTTTTTTTAAAGATGGCTTGATCGCGAGTGTTCTTAGCTATAATCTAAAAAAATCGGTTCAGCCGTTTGAAAGTTTTTCTAGTTTCTGTAACCTTCACTTGTCGGGGGTAGTTATAAATTTTTAATTTACACTTGTGATTATTATGATACATGTCATAATAATGAATAGTAATTTTTACAGCGTTAGACATTATTTAGATTTAATGATGTGAGTATAATTACCACTTGGTTTGCGTTCACAAAGACTTATAAGGGAGTAGTTTCCATTTGAATAACATATAGTAAAAATAAATGAACAAAACGAATTCAAAAATCTAAAATGATAACTTGTTGAAAATCTTTGAGCAAAAAAAATATTCAGGAAGCAAAATGACAAGTAAGTAATTATTGGTACGGTAAAACAAACCTTTACTGCTATGATCCGTTCCAATAAAATTAATAATTCGTCTCGGAAGAGAACCACCGCAGTGCGACTCATTTCGGGAACTGGATTTCGAACAGTCGGAAAAATTCGCCGCGATAACAATAACAAATCCGCAAATCTTCAGGTGCTGGTGAGCTTTGCCAACTTCTGAACCGATAAGAATTCCATTTATTCAAATAGGAAAAAGTATTGTTTCCAGTAAAAGTAGATTTTACCAACTTATTTGCCACTTATCTCAAAACATTTACTTATTGGAAAGCTCGAAGGCTTCGTATTTGGGTAGGTATTTGGAATAAATTCTACATATTCTTGGACGCAGTGATTTAAGCGGCGATATCGTAGTGGTTAAGCTTAGTGACCCTTGAATACAGTAAGATGATTTGAACCATGCATCTGTGGTGATATATTTCTGCAGGCAAACGAAGTGGAGTTAGCTGTCAATCGGCACACAGCCACGTTCTACTCCCCGCGCGTCGTCTCCACTCTCCATCCCTTGGTGTGCTTGGTGTGCTTTCCCCTTAAGGATAGTTCTTTTAGATTTAGATTTTGAAATTGTATATCAAAATAATAATAAAACGACGAAATAATAAAAACTGGTAAAGACCGGGATCGGGGGTTTTGATTCCGGGCATGCACTAACTTTTCGTAGTTATGTGCGTTTTAAACAATTAAAATATCGCTTGCTTAAAAGGCCACCGTGAAGAAGTGTTAAGAGAATCGTGAGCAAGCTTGCATGCCAGAGAGGTCTCCATAATGTTCTCGAAAGTGTATGAAGTTCCACACTTTGTCGGCGTGGTGAACTACAGCTAAAACCTTCTTATTCTGAGATGAGACCCGTGCTCAGTAGTAGACAGGTGGTGGGATGATGATGCTGATGATTGTTATAATTCTACTAACAAAGCATAAACCATGGTAACTAAACCTTTACGAAAGTGATAACATTCTCCGTAGCTCTTATTGCTTAGTTATGAAACTTGAAGTGGAACTTGGAAGGTAATAAAAGAAAACTCTCCCATTCATTGGGACATCGTAACAAGCGCTACTCGTACAAAGTTAACTTTATTCCGTGGTTTACGAGCTTAGTAACATTGTGAAGTGATGACTCGGCACGCGATCGCGTGCTGTGTGCAACGTGCCAATATTATTGCTGATTCGGTGCCTTGGCTATCACTTGCTCATATCCAAACGCTTTCATACTGTCTAAGGTTTGAAATTGATTGGAAATAACATAAAGATTTCTATCTTAGATTTTATCTTTGTTTATAACCGTCTAGCCACGAAGTTTAGCCGTTAGAGGCGTTGCAATCTTTGATTGACCTTCCTACATAAAATATAACTCAAAATTTAAAAAACCCCCAACACAAAAACCTCTTTAAGAAAACTAGAAAAGAGCTGATAACTTTTAAACAGCTGAACCAACTTTCTGCGATTATAACTAAGAACACTCTCGATCAAGCCACCTTTCGAACAAAAAAAAAACTAAATTAAAATCCGTTCGTTTAGGAACTGCGATGCCACAGACGGATACACAGATACACACGTCAAACTTATAACACCCCTCTTTTTGGGTCGGGGGTTAAAATATGGAGAGCGGTCAAGAATCTAAGCAGTTATAAAATCTTAAAGAAGTTTTGACCACCTCTCTGTCGCAGTGGTAAACGCTGTAGTGAGAGGTCTCGGTTTCGATTCCCGGCGGGGGTTTGAAAATTTATAATTTCTGAATTTCTGGTCTGGTCTGGTGGGAGGCTTCGACCGTGGCTAGTTACCGCCCTACCGGCAAAGCCGTGTCGCCAAGTGATTTAGCGTTCCGGCACGATATAAAAACCGAAGGGATATGGGTTTAATAAAAACTGCCTTACCCTTTTCAGGTTAGCTCGCTTCCATCTTAGACTGCATCATCACTTACCACCAGGTGAGATTGCAGTCAAAGGCTAACTTGTCTCTGAATAAAAAAAAGTAGTACTTACTAAATAGTTTGGAAAAGAACCGAATACTATTGAAATAGATCTCTCTCGGTAGTGCAATACATTTTTCTGAGTGTCTAAGTGTCGGCAAATAATTGAACTGTCTCCAACACTTGCATTGTGAAAGTTTGCTGTCGTTTTTCATGAGCTTAGTATTTCTTTGTCGTCACTTACAAATTGCTTTGTAAGCTGCTTGCGAATCCAAGCCGACAGAAGGCGATTAGAGCTATACATTTTATATGAAGCATAAATACTAGTCTGTCCAATCAGAAATGAGAAGATACTATGAAGAAAAGGAGACCTACTGGCGTAGTTTGACAGCTACAGTGTGACGATCGCAATCACCTCTGATCTTTGATACTCTCCCACTAAGCCCTAATTCGCACGAGCGTTAAAAAAGAATCACCACTTCAAGAATACTATAAATTAAGGTACTCACTACAAATTGAGATGGTAGCAATGATTGTTAGAGCAATCGACCAGCAAAAATAACCGAAATAGCTCAAAGATAGAATGAGTATACTGACGTGGCTATAGACACGATCGCAGAACCGATCTAGGCGTCTCAAGCTCTCTTGTATGGCGATCTCGTATGAGAATGTGTGGCGATCATGCAATGGCATATCCCCACTAAGAAGACAAATTTCCACCTAGCGGGAATATTATTATATTCTCACCATGACTGCCTCCCTGGCGCAGTGTTAGGCGCAGGGATTAGTAGGAGGTCCCAGGTTCGATTCCTGGCAGGTGTTTGGAATTTTGCAATTTCTAAATTTCTGGTCTGGTCTAGTGGGAGGCGTCTGCCGTGGCTAATTACCAACCTACTGGTAAAGCCGTGCCATGAAGCGATTTAGCGTTTCTGTACGATGCCATGTAGAAACCAAAGGAGTATGGGTTTAATGAAAACTGCCATACCCATTCCAGGTTAGCTATGTCCAGCAGAGTAACGTATGTGGGTCGAGAGGATGATGAAAATAATGTAATCTGGTCCTAGCTGGCGTGCTGACGTTAGAAGCGCACATCGATCACATCCCTATAACTAAGATGTGCTTATGACGTTATTCGGTAGGTAACTGAAACTATTCAGTTAATAAATGGGTGCTTGTATTCGGTATTCCCGGAAAAAGGGATACAGTTATAGCCACAGAGATATAGGCTAGGCCCACCACTGATCTAAATCAGGTTGCTTTTTGTTGCTCGGGACAACGCAGGCCGCACGTGGATTGCTGCCAGTAATAAAATACCACACCACAGCCAAAACTAATGCAATCCAGAAACTTCCAGTATGGTTATATGGGTGGATAATAAAATAAACTGTATGTGAAAGGTTATTCCAACGTTGAGTATGATGTAATTGATGTAGGCGGAAAAATAATGTGATTAATAATGTGTAGACACGCAAAGAAAGTTGGTCATAATTTATTTGTTTGGAAGATATTTTCTTAATAGTAACAAATCCCTAACTTTAACCCGTTTAAGTATATTTTATCCGACTATGTATAAGTACTTTGATGATAACTTATCTCAAAAATAAGGTCTTTTTTTAATTGATTTTTATTCCGTAAGTCCGTAGATGTGCAAATTGTTAGAACATTTTTGAATATTATTGAGATTGCTTAGATGAATCTTGTTTGCCAGGTTTCCTGTAATATTACTCGGTAAAATGACTCTATATAAGTACTACGGTCTATTTTAATACAAGCAAATCTTTTACACCTATATTACCAAAATACTTAATATAAAATATAATTATGGTCATATTCGATCTCACACATTAATTTGCATAAGTATGCATGATACATGTATTATATGTATACAAGAATACAACAACACAGACAAAGTTACATTACTGAAACTCATGATTGTATTAAATTAATTTGATCATGATATCATAATAAAATAATAATATTGTTCAATGAAATTTGAAACTTGAAACTATTTATTGCAATGCGTCAGCACACAGCAAGTTTATTTAATTATCTCATGTTATCGTGTTTGATTATTTGCTATTCAATTATCTCTGTTTATTTATGGACAGTTAATAAATTACTGCTTCATGCCTATTTGTATTTTTAACCCCCGACTGAAAAAGAGGGGTGTTATAAGTTTGACGTGTGTATCTGTGTATCTGTCTGTGGCATGGTAGCTCCTAAACGAATGAACTGATTTTGATTTAGTTTTTTTTTGTTTGAAAGATGGCTTGATCGAGAGTGTTCTTAGCTATGATTGAAGAAAATCGGTTCAGCCGTTTGAAAGTTATCAGCTCTTTTCTAATTTTCTTATACCTAGAGGTTTTTGTGGCGGGGGTTTTTTTTAAATTTTGGGTTATGATTAGTATTCTCTCATCTGAACTCTTCATCTAAACATGAAAACATAAGCTGATTGACTGACATTATAAACATAGCTTACCTATGTGAGATTTTTTCGTAGATCCCCGATAGGAAAAGATTTTCAGAAATTCCAAGGAAGTGAGTCAGCTAGTATGTAAAGTAGTGTTATCCTTTTCTATAAGGAATAGTATGAAAAATATATCAACCACTACCTACTTCAACACTTCGTCAAAATCGCCTAATTTCGAGAATTAGCACCGTTGTGATAAATAGATAAATAGCTTTTAAAATATTTTGTTAGATACTAGATGTTGCCCGCGTCTTTACCCAAGTGGATATTAATTTTACAGCAACTGTTTGATCTTCCGGGATGAGCAGTATCATAATATGTATAGTATTCAGGGTATGGGTAAGCTATCAAGATTCCAGACAAACAGTCAAATCAGTTAGTGAGGTAATCCAAGTTAACATCGAAGCATCCTAACTTTCAAATCCTACTAAATACTAATATTATAAACGCGAAAGTTTGTAAGTATGTATAGATGGATGTACGTATGTTTGTTATTCTTTCACGGAAAAACTACTGGACGGATCTAGCTGAAATTTGGACTGGAGATAGATTATACCCCGGATTAACATATAGGTTACTTTTATCCCGGAAAATTATTGAGTCCCCACGGGATTTTTGAAAACCTATATCCTATAGTCGCGGGCATCAGCTAGTTTATAATATTATTAGGGTTAAGATTTGAGTGAGGCAAACAGGTTATAAAACTGTATATATAGGACTGAAAACCGAAAGGTCGACGGTTCAAACCCCGCCCGTTGCACTATTGTCGTACCTACTCCTAGCACAAGCCTGACGCTTAATTGGAGAGGAAAGGGGAATATTAGTCATTTAACATGGCTAATATTCTTTTTTTTTTTTTAAAAAGGCAAATTTAGGTTATCTACATGTAACCTTTATACTGTGCCTGTTTAGAAATAAGCAAGCGCTGATCGAATAAAATTGGCGGTTTTGTTCCATCTCGCAATCGTAACTCGACTCCGCACTGCGTTTAACGAGAGGGGTTGGTATTTGGATTGTTGGAAAATGGAAAAACTCTGCCGCTTCTAACTGAAATAACAAATCCACAAACCGTACGGTGCTTATGGGTTTTTACGACAGTGCCAAATGGGAAATTCGTGTGCAGGTATTTGGATTTCACCATTTGGCTCGTATTTGGTTTACGCGTAGGTAAGTATGTACATGTATTATTTATTTGAAATATATTCAATCGCAACTAGTGAAACAGTGGTTTTAACGAATCATACTCATCAACATGTTCAACTCTTTGCCGGCTTACTACTGAGAACGGCTCTTTTCTATAGAATGGGAATGAACAGGGTTTATAAGCGCAACGCACCACGCGACGCATAATGCTTCTCCAGAAAAGAGCCCTTAGGCCGTTTGTACACAAATTCATATTCGATTCGTATTCGTTTTTTTAAAAATACGATTGAAAATGGCCGCCATACTAAACGTACGTACGCGTGTGCACTTATTCGTATTTTTGCGAATCGTATTGGACAGATTTTTGACGTAAAAATACGTATTTTACGCAAACGAATACGAATTGCATACGAATGAGTGTACAAAAGCTCTAAGACTCAATTTCTAGACATTATTTTATCAGATGGTTCTTCGGAAATTCATACGATTTCATATAATATATCATAAGCCAGTTAGCAGCTGTAACTCGCGGGACGTGCGTGGGTTTGGATCCCGTTCATGAATATCAACTAGCGAACTTGGCTCGGGGAGAGGGCTTTATAACTGGAGGGGCTGAGAGATTATGTTATCTAATTTAAGCATCCGATGATCAATGCTAAAGTTTTTAGAGTTTCTTAACCAAAAGTAAAAAACGGAAGACGTATGGTTACGTTGATTACCTTGTTGTCCTTTGATAGTTACAGAAAGTAACTGCTTTTGTAAAATAATTTACAATCTCTAAACTACGTACGTAAAATAAGTACTTACTAAACTTTACACGATTCATCATTATCATCGTTATCTACCGATAGATGCCCACTGCTGGACGTAACCCCGCGCCAATATCTATGTAGTCTGTGTCGCTACGCGTATAATATTATGTCACACACTTTTTTAACCTCCGACCCAAAAAGAGGGGTGTTATAAGTTTGACGTGTGTATCTGTGTATCTGTGTATTCTTCAGTGGCATCGTAGCGCCTAAACGAATGAACCGATTTTATTTTAGTTTTTTTTTATTTGAAAGGTGGCTTGATCGCGAGTGTTCTTAGCTATAATCCAAAAAAATTGGTTCAGCCGTTTAAAAGTTATCAGCTCTTTTCTAGTTTTCTTGTAACTTTGTAACAGACCGTTAGGTTCATAATATTATGTCAATTGACAAATGACTAGCTGTCAAGATGGACGTTGCCTAGATACATAAAATTATTTATTTGAAAATGATGTTTTGGAAATCAGATTTGGTCAGATACTTTGTCGGGGGTGTTATAAATTTTTAATTTACACTTGTTAAATCTAATTTTATCAGTTTTACTTTCCTGGAGTTTTATAATATCTTTGTTTTCCACATACATTTCAGTGCAGACTGATCAGTCTTGCTATCTTTGGTCTGGTTTGCAAAACAGAAAGTGCAAAATTGTGAAAGTGCACTAGATTCACTCTATCATTATTTATTCAACTCCGAGTAGAGAATGCACGCGAATTTTCCGGAACAGAGTTGAAAATATATACTTTTTTGGGTTGTCATTGTTGTTGTCACTATAAAAGGTAAAAAATGATAGTCATTATGTAAAAAAGCCAAGCTATCTTACTTAATTAAGTATGTCTGTACTATGTTTTTTTTTATTTGAAAAATAAATACTTTGATTTAGACATTTTAGTAATAGTTTTACCAGTACTATCTACTAAAATCCCGCGACTTCGTCCGCGTGGATTAAGATTTTTATAAAAACCCCGTTGGGGTTCTTCATCTTCTCAGCATCTTTTTAGAGGGGATTTATATAATTGTGTAGATTAGAGTAAAATACATTGATACACAAGCATATAATATTATAACAGAACATTTTTCGTTGAATGGGATGTGAAGTAGGTAGGTACCTACCTGGTATTCTTTTGATTAGAAGAAGTAAGAAGTTTAAGAAATACATATTAATACAAGTTGTAAAGCAAATATTCGTTTCATTTGAGTTCAAAGGTAGCTTTGATATATGGAGTGGAATATTAAAGAGAACTCCGTATAGGTATAGAATAATATAAGATAAGTCGAAATTCTTGTTTGTCTGTATATCCTTCTACGGAAAGTGGTCTAATGCTGTAATGCTAGACATCATAATCGGACAGATCACATTATTATACTTTGTTAAAATAGTATAAAAAATTAAAAAATAAAAATACCGGCCAAGTGAGAGTAACACTTGTACACCGAGGGTTCCGTACTCGGAAATTTTATCCGACATTTTGCGCAATAAATCAAAAATGAATTATTTGTTAATGCGCACATTTTTTTTTATGTCATGTAGCCACAATTCATGGTTTTCGGATTTTTTCTTTTACTTGTGCTATAAGACCTGCCTGCCAAATTTCATCATCCTTGGTCAACGGGAAGTACCCTGTAAGTTTTCTTGACGGATATGGCATACCGACAGGTATACAGACAGACAACGAAGTAATCCTATAAGGGTTCCTTTTTCCTTTTGAGGTACGGAACACAGATGCAACAATGAAATGTGCCAAAATTATTGCAGGATCGACGTCAGCACTGATATTTTCTTACATGGATATCTATGTGCTTGGTTTTTCGCAGGCTTTTCGCATTCAAAAATTGAACACATCTCCACCCATCTTTCGGGTTTTAACGCATCTAATAAATAAATAATTAGTAATTTGAGTAATTTTTTTCGTTGTTACTATTATTATAAAATCAAATCTTAACTCAAAATAATTCGAAATGTATATTCGAAAAAATATTTTTACATGAACTCATAAAACCTAAGTAGGGGTAGGTACGTAATTCATTTATAATGTCGCAAAAAAGCAATTTTGCTACTTTGATAATATAAATGAAAAAGCTCTTTCAATAGACGGGTTTACTGATTTGTATGAGATATCCTTTTAAAAAGAAGACTAAACATTTCCTTAGCAAAGGTTTATCCTAAAAAGAGATATAATGTATCCCATAATATTATGTGTATACGATGAATTGCCAGATTCGCTTTAAAGGTGATCGCATATGCCCGCAAGATATGTATATTTTGCAAATATTATGTAAGATCTTAATAAAACGTGTAAGGTGAAAAAATCATCTAGCATCTAGCAATAAAAAAATCATAGCATAATGTTTATGAACAGATATAAGGTACAGATGGCGTCACAAAAAAAATACACTTCAAATGTGCGCAGTAGGTAAGTGATTTATCGTCTAGTGTCTTTGCTGCCTTACGATTGGTTAGCCATTCAATTCTTACTTAGTTTCCCACGCGTTATAAAAGGGATAGTACTTGTACGAAGAAAAATCCACTCCACTCTCGTTCATTGCTTTTTTTAACCTGAAGCAGAGGATTATAAATGCGGACCTGTGCTTATGTTATCAGCCGTTTCATGCTGTTGCAGCTTGGTATACGATCACCTTAAAATCGACCTCATAATATTATAGGCCACGTGATGATTTTGCTGAGTTCACTCGAACTGAAATTGCTTCCCTTTACAGATTTTTATTTGCTTATTCAGAGTTTCTATTTGTTCATATTTTGTTTTTATTGAATGACATCGCTTGCTCATATATACACAGTTTAAAAAAATATAGGTGAGTATTTACTTTCAGTTTTTTAATTAATATTTTCCGGAAAATGTTAACCTCCTACGCTAAAACTACCTACTGCGTTTTACCATCCAATATACTGAATACACTTTGTTAATTAAAAACAATTTGGGTCACGCCAGTTATCACTAAACTATTCATAACGCGTAATATTATTATGGAATATAATATGGGTGTGTATCGTTGAAAAATTAAGCGATTAATAGGGTCTTGAACTATTACATGAGAAGTATCTCAGCCTATTGTTAACATACTCGTAACTAAAATGATGCTAAAATATTTTCCCGCAGCAATTACTTTATTTTTAAACCCCGACCCCAATAAGAGGGGTGTTATAAGTTTGACGTGTGTATCTGTGTATCTGTCTGTGGCATCGTAGCTCCTAAACTAATGAACCGATTTTAATTTAGTTTTTTTTTTTGTTTCAAAGGTGGCTTGATCGAGAGTGTTCTTAGCTATAATCCAAGAAAATCGGTTCAGCCGTTTGAAAGTTATCAGATCTTTTCTAGTTACTGTAACCTTTACTTGTCGGGGGTATTATAAATTTTTAATTTACACTTGTTATGTTAAAAAATTGAAATATATTTGCCGTTTTGACGTACCTTGTGACGTCATTGATTGCCTCGCGTACAACGTGACGTTTATAATAAATAATGTTAAAAACAAAGAAAACTCATAATTTTTATTTAATTACTCTCTTCGATAATGAATATAGCCCCATAAACTGCCGCTATACAAAACATCACATCATTTTATTACTACAGTCCAAGACCCTATCAGAAGGGCTAAGCCTGAACAATAAGTATGAAATATTTGAATACAGAATTCGTAGCTAGGGATCTTGCCGAAGGCAGAGAACACACAAATATCTACATTGCATGACCTTATGCATGTTTTACGCCAAAGCAACATGCGACAATTCAGCATGCTACAAATAGAAACATTAATTTTGCAGCCGCAGTTTGTTTTATGCTGAGATATCATCGTTCTATAGAATTTTAATATTACGATATGTCAGTCAGCCGACGATTTTTGCTACATTTTAAATTATTATACAATGCGGCCCTGTGGCATGCTGTAGTGTCGCACTATGTTACTCTGTCGTAAATGAAACTGAACAGTGTAAGTCTCGTTGCTTTGGAAGCTAGAGTATGCACTATGCATAATTATCTCTGAATGAGTGTGTAGCTCAAACTCAAACCCACGCTTTGCCTGTATCAAAGAAGAGCAGATACCAAATAATATTACCATATTAAGAATATCAGGGAGTTCCCCCGAGATATTTGACAATCTAAAGCCTTGTTCATCACATATCAGCCAGTATTCCCTAAAGACAACTAACACTACCATTCGCACAAAATAAATTGTGGATCCTATATCCCGGGACTATAGCTCACGTAGTAGAGTTATTCCCCTCACACTTTAAGGACCCTCAATATCGCCATAATTCTTCACGGCATCCCAGGAAAGGGATAATGCGAATAGTTTTTCCCATAACCGAAATATTTTAGCCGGGATACCATTGTAAGCCTAAAATAGTTTTGGAATGTCATACCTACAATACGTGACCTAAATGTAGATTTTGTGATATATATTTGAGAGCAATCAATAGAGGACTATTTTATTTTTATTACCAAAGACTAACTCTAATGACGAGCCGCCATTTTTTGATACACGCTTGAAGGTACCTACCAAAAGGTGCGTGTACGTCCCGGTAATATGTAGTCTGTTTTGCACACGTCATGAGCAACTAAGCATACCTAATAGTAGTACCACACAAGTGTAAAAAGTAAAGCATCTTTTAAAAATATTTGACGACATAGACGTTTAAGTTATCATAGTTTTTTCACCGATTGAAGATTATGTGGCCTATTGTGTCTATGAGTAGATTGTGTAAGTTAAGTGAGCTTAAGCCAAGTTAGTTACTGGATTGGTAGATGGCCTCGGAAAGCATGTTGAGCAACTGGTTATGGTTAAATACTTTACCTTCACTCTTAGCCTAGTCATACATGGGCGGATCCTACCCCATTGTTATCCCAAGAACCCCCATCATTAGGTGATTAATGAAGTGGTTACGACGCTCATAAATGAAAATTACGATGCGGAAAGGCCTTTGTAATTTATGCGGCATGAGTATTTTTGTAGGATAATTTATCTTTATTTTTTGAATTTTACTTCCACATGGCACCCAGACCACACATTGTCATGGGTTTCATTTGTGTCATGCATAATATTATTGTTCTATGAAATATAACGTCATAATAACTCAAAATTTAAAAAACCTCTATAAGAAAACTAGAAAAGAGCTGATAACTTTTAAACGGCTGAACCGATTTTCTTTGATTATAGCTAAGAACACTGTCGATCAAGCCACCTTTCAAACAAAAAACTAAATTAAAATCGGTTCATTCGTTTAGGAGCTACGATGCCACAGACAGATACACAGATACACACGTCAAACTTATAACACCCCTCTTTTTGGGTCGGGGGTTAAAAATCCAGCATGGCGTACAAGACAAACAAAAATGTACCGAATTCTTATTTGTTTAATATATACTTATGGTAGAGTTACGTATTAAATTAGGTTCTGAAAGTAGTTGTAAACTACAGAAGGCGTTTTCGCAATAACTTTCCTTATCGCCCACAGACGGGCATAAAAGGCCTCGTAAAGTTTCGCACATTCATATTACATTCGCATAATATCGCTTACTTTGAACTTTTTATCGCATCATACATTCTAATTCACCTTTCGATTTGGTCGTAAACGCAAAATTTATTACTTTGAAACTAGGCCAAGCCATGACTGTAGGGTTAGTACAAGTTTAAACATCGTTGATCGACTCAAGAGTCGATATACTATAACTTCGAACCAAAATTTACTTATCTTAAAATTTACACTACGCAGGCAAAATTGCTTAGCTTACAGCACCGACGTAATGTCGTATTGGACATAATAATATGTACCTTGGAAAGTGGGCTCAGAAACTTTACAAGCTTGTTTCTCCTTCAACGTTTAACAAAAAAAACAGAAATTGTAATTGTTGGCATGCTTATATTGTGGTCAACATCCAATCTACTCGTATGAAACGTTTCTGCTCAAAGTCCAACGTCCGGGTTCCCTGCCACGTATAACCTAAATAAATATCTTCAAGGCAAAAGTTAATAGGCATCTTCCCTAATTCCCTAACCTAGACCATATCATTGCTGTTTATTAAGCATGATTGTTATCAAGCGAAAGCCTATACAGCAATAAAAATTACCTAAAAAGCCTTGTTTTCAAACTCAAGTTCGTCCATACATCTACAGCCAACGCCCCAAGAGAAAAAACTGAAAAGATCTGTAGTACGGAATGTATGACTACAAACCAATATCTTTAGGTTCATTTACTTTAAAGTATTTCGATAATAGAAATGTATCGATGAAGTTGAGATATGCTAACTTCTACTAACCCTGTAAACTGCTGTGCAATGTGCCAGCAAACGCTTTTCACCTTATTTAAAGCAAGCAACAACATGTAACGAATCTCATTAGATCCAAGCACAGCTTTTTCACGCGTTTATAAATTGTTACCGTTATATGCATGGATGTTTGTCATGTTTACCCATGTAAATACTACGCTTTTTCAACTTTAAAACATAGCTAGTAAAATTATAAATACAATTTAAGTTAATAATGTGCTTTTTCTTACAAATTACAGCATCGTTTACAATATTAGGTATACAAATCGACCAACTCTAGTTATAATCATACAAATGATTGGAAAATGTGGAATGAATAGCTTATTTAGAAACCTTTTCTAAAGTCTGATAACTTAATTTCCTGTATAGTAGCGCATAAATGACTTATAATGGCTGAGAGGTAATTATGGTCTGTGTGATAATGGGCTGAGCAGATTTCGCCGTTACAGCGTGAATTCAAATGAATGGAAAATACGAGAGCCAATATTTTGCTTTTAATTTGTTTGTCTTTTAATTAAACCTTTGTTTAGCTGAATTCATACGAGTATATTTAAATTTTACGGAATAACGGAATAATATAGGGCTTCTGATGCGATATTTTTGTTTGAGACATTGTATCTATCAAATAAGTGATGATTTATTTTTACGGGTATTATTTTGTATGAAAGTTAGTTTATTCAGGATAGTTTTCACCTATGTTTGGTTGTGATATAATGATGAAACTCCATTGGTTAATTATTTTTTTAACTTATTCTCGTTTATTTTAATCGTTTTAGAAAGGAAATCGAATCGGTTTATCCGTTTGGTCTCTACTTTTTCTGTGTCTACACCTCTACTTGCAACACAAAATGTAGTTAACTTATGATTCATTTTTAATGCTTGAAAAGGAAAATACATTGTCCATTAAAGCTAATAAGAACCATGGCACACTACCGATAATCATCCGAAAAAGCTGATAAAAGTAAAACACAGGATTTACTACTCAAACGTCCCACAAAAAAAGCAGTCCTGCAAAAAATATAAGCATAAACAAGAATCTTCTTCTTGCGTCGTTTCCTCAATTTTGAGGATCATGGCTCCCCTTTGATGCAATATTTGTTACGATGTTCTTCCATTGCTCTGCTGTTTCTTGCCGCGTGGATTGCTCGCAGATAGGTGTGTTGACCGCTTCTTTTATTTGGTCTGACCAATATCTCGGGCTACGTCCGCGGGGTCTCTTTCCTTCGATCTTACCAGTGACCATGAGTTTTTTGATATTATAAACAAGCATAAAACATAAGTCCTGTTAAATATGAGTCATCAAAAAATATGAGCCTACGTCATCGTCGGCGTGAGCAAGTATGTAGACGTCCACTGCTGGACATAGGCTTCTTGTAGAGACTTCCACACGCTATAGGCTTGCGCTGCCTGATTTGATCCGATTTTTGAAACAGATGATAGGAAGGATAGACCTGTTGTGTAAGAACCATTGTGTACACTCCCGAGCAGATGTCACTGTGCGTTGAGACTGTCAAATCGGATAAAGATTCACCGTATAAAGATGAGTGACATTGTCGGTTAAAATACAAGTTAAAATCGGTTGTCTGTGTCACCGCCAATGAAGGTTTTAATTTCCCGTTTTGCATACATAGTAGACAGTCGACCAGTCTACCGACGGACGCGTTGGCTTCACATGTCACTTCACATCCTATTTCTGTTTAAGTACAACGGATGTTGTACTTAAACAGAAATAGGATAGACGCATTAAGGGAATTTTGCATACTTTGTTTTGCTATACTCTGTAGAATCGTGTAAGCTAAAGTAACAAACAAAAGCTGGGCATGCTCAAGTCAAAAGTGCGGGTGGGGCAAGATGTTTTGTTCATGATTAGCCAAAAAGAGGGGTGTTATAAGTTTGACGTGTGTATCTGTGTATCTGTCTGTGCCATCATAGCTCCTAAACTAATGAACCGATTTTAATTTAGTTTTTTTTTTGATTGAAAAGTGGCTTGATCGAGAGTGTTCTTAGCTATAATCCAAGAAAATTGGTTCAGCCGTTTGAAAGTTATCAGCTCTTTTCTAGTTACTGTAACCTTCACTTGTCGGGGGTGTAATAAGGTTTTAATTTACACTTTAGCTTTGAGTTCTGTGGAGATTCTTGCACTTTTGTCCAACAGCATATGCATGTGAGTGGGCATATATGTACAACGACGATAACGAAGCCTAGAGGGTATTTTAAAGGTCTACAACATTTGTAGCGCGTAGCCTTCGCGTAGCACTGATAGGATAGTACAAAAACAAAATAGTTCAAATTATACTTGGCGACTATTTGATAAATAAATAAACTAAGATTTCGACGGTGATAAAAATACTTAGGGAAGAATATATTTCATCAATATTTGTATAACTTTGAATTTGTTACATTTTGTTATGTAGATAAGATAAATGTTTTCTTTTCGTTCATGTCTCAGGCTATAAACTGAAGGTTAGCAGTCATATTTTTTTGTGACAGTAATTATTATTTATTTGGGGAGGCTACGCACTGTGCTACGCAGCTCCGTAGCAGTTTCGAGTCCAATCCATTAGCGGGTGTTATACTACCTTGTTTCTTTACAACCGACCTCTTTCGGTAACTTTTCATAGCATTTAAGTGCGAAAGATACGATCTTTTTTTTTCTCTGTATGTATGGATAAGTATGTACCCCGTCTGTGCCGGCGCTCGCCGACATACGCACGGCACCCCCTTAGAGCGCTTTCCAGTCAGTTTTAACGAAAAAAAAATACTCCAAAAAGGCAGAGCATGCCCGCCAGCTAACACCAACACAGACGAAGTCCGATACGATCTTTACAACTGATCAACTTTGTGCGTAATATTGCAATTTTAGAATTATCTGTGTATTCGGCATTCGCTTTTAATTTCCATACTTCTTAGTGAATTGCTCGGCATTACTTATAAAATTTTACTTGGAAGGTTTAATTATGAAGGTATAACACACCTACATTGCGTCTGTAGATAGGTAAGCTCACACGTGCGAAATCGTGGCGAGTCAGCAAACAGTTCAAAAACTAAAAGATGGCTACTAAGTCGATTATTTGTTGTGTGTGTGTGTGTGTGTGTGTGTGTGTGTGTGTGTGTGTGTGTGTGTGTGTGTGTGTGTGTGTGTGTGTGTGTGTGTGCGTGTGTGTGTGTGTGTATGTATGTGTGTATGTGTGTGTGTGTGTGTGTGTGCATATCTGGAATTTCCAGGCAAAATTATTTACCTCTCCTAAGGTAGGTATGCTACTCAGCATTAATAATTGTTCCTCCAGTCTTGATGTAAGAATTACTTAATGATTTAATGCAATATAATGTAGGAGTTCTAAAGTAACATTATTGTAACACTGATCGCCACACACGCTTGTTGTGGATATATATAATAGTATCTAATATAATGGAATCTGATATATGCAGAGACTTATAGATATTACATAACCATAGCCCATTTATTTATTTATTTTTATTTATTTATATTAATAAGGTTCGCTAGCGATTTTTACAAAAATAATCTTAAATTAAATAAAGTTAAATTACATGACGTTGTATGTAAAATCATTTTAAAGCAAACACTACATGCACATTCACACAAATTAACATGGAACAGTTATATTAATCACATTAGTAAAATGATACAAAAAGTAGCTAAAAACTTTCCGAATTAGTGAAAACATAAAAAAATTATTCAAGGTGCAATGGTAATTGAATAAATCTAAAACTATAATAAAGTAAAGTTAACCTAGGAGTAAGAATAGTAAAAAAAAAAAAATTTTTTTGAAAAAATTGAAATTTCTGCCATTAATTAGTAGGTACACAGAGAACGTTTCTTAACACTATTCGTTTGATTGGTTGATTAAGTTACTAATAACTATTTTTCGAAACGTACCAGGTGGATTTATGTTGATATCGAGTGACTGACTGAATTTGTTACATAATTTACATAACCGAGGGATGATGGAGTTGGCACCGAAGACAGTTCTGTGACTACAAATATATTTTAGTTAAATAAATATAACTCAATAACAGTTTCGCAATATTCCTTAATTAACGAGATTATTTCGTGAATAATTATCGATGAATTTATAACGAAGGGATTTAAATATTGGAATATGCAAATTAACGAGTTGATAACGGCAAAGTAATGAAGGGATGAAGTCTGTTAATTTTTAGCGCTACACTAGTATAAAAAAACCTTTACAATATGCAGAGCAAGGTTTCAAATTGAACATCACAATACAGACGAAAGAAACTGCTTGTATGGGTACAAAATGATTTTTTTTGCTTTGTTAATGCGGTCGGAAAGCATTTCTATAACTTCCGCTGTGTGTATATCTTGGGCTGATGTTTATATAAAGATTTTTGTTTCAGCTATGTACTTATTAGCGGTAACAACTTTGTACTAATGTGTAGTTTTCAAATTTACAGCTTCCGAATGAAACATAAGGACGGATACCTATAAGTACATTCAGATAGACTAAGGGATAGATAGATAGTAGGTTCCTACCTTGTTTTACTAAGGAAATATAAAACAAGGTTTCTCTATCATTTTTTCTATAAAATTCAGTCATAAAGTTTAGTAACTCTGATGGAATAACGACTTGTCCGTTTTTTATTTAATTAGCAATTAGGTACTAAGTAAATGCCCATTTCCATTGAACAAATAATAAAAGCTTTTAGTGATGAATTCTAAGCGATGTTTGTCGTGTTCATATTATTAGGTACCTACCTACAAGTGTTATTATCATTGATTACAAAATCGATACAAACGAATGGTAAAAATACATTTCAAATGTAAAGTAAAACAGCGAAGAAATAAGAAAAGTTAATTAATTACAAAACTAGAGGCGAATAAAAAATAAAATAATAATGAAATGAAATATGCACACCATCATAAAAAGAAACACAAAGTAAAACATTACACAAAAACAAAAATATACTTCTTATTGTATAGTTATTTTTAGTTTTAAAAATAAATCGTAGCTCCAAGGATAGGAAGGAAGGAAGAATCTTTGTGATCTTCTACGAGATGTCAACGAGGTTAAGCCGTGACAGGGTGATAGATAGATAGAAACTCCTACATTTTCGCCTGGATTTTGGTTTTAAAAATCCAACGGAAACTGTTTGACTGTCCCCGATTAAAAGTCCTATTTCTGTTACCAGGATAAGGTGCTTTTCCTAAAAGCACTTTCTATTTAAAGTACCTACGCTCTACGTAATTTTCCGACTTGTCTCGTATCACCGCGTGTCGCGGTGCCAGTGTGTGTCGACCTAAACTCAGACCTTTGAAAGTTATGAGCTTTGTGACCTTTGTGCGCAAACATTTTCATTTATTTTTTCTTTCCCCCGAGCCGTATTCCGCTAATCCTAATACCCAGAACTGTTTATCTCTTGAACGTGTCAAGCATTTTTGATGATATGTGTACGTGAATATCATTTTGGTTACCTTTTTTAATATTATCCGGCTCGAATGATCCTATGTAGGGAACTGAGGCTGGTTTGTTAGCATCAGTGTCCCCTACATAGCCAGTTTGAAACACTTTTTGTGTCACATACACTGTAATACTTTGCTTAATGGAAGCGATATAGGTATCTACAAGAAGTCGGCTAAAAACATGTCTAGTCGTCTGTGGCAGTTCCGTGGTAAGAGAATGAGAGATCGACTACTTACACATAGACTGAATTACTGAATAATCCAAAGATAATCTAATTTCTGTTGGTAATTCCCAACACATATCATTGAGTATTATAAGTCCATGTGTATAAGTATGATGAGTAGACAAGTTACATAGTGCTCCAGCAATGCGTGGGACTTACTTTAAATTGAATGATGAATTGAATAAAGTTTGAAAAGAGCAACCATCGCGTTTCTTGCTGGCCATTCTCGGTAGGAAGGGCATTCCAAACCAGGCTGTAATAGATGCATTTGAAGACTTAAAAGTATTGTAAGATTAATTAGTAGAATAATTATCTCTCTAAAGCTCCTTGTCCCGAGCTTTCTGCATCCAGTCTGATCCTACTTTTTGGGTAGCTATCATAGTAAGAAGGTGCTTTTAGCCTTTGTAAGGCTGTTATACAATTTTTATAGCCAGCGATACACTGAAACATTTTCGCTTCTTTGTCCCCTGTGTCTTATCCCGTTAATCCTGTTGCCCCGAAGTGTTTATCTCTCGGACGCGGTGAGCATTTTAGATCACGTACTTAAATGCCGCCTGAGGCCGATATTTGCTTTGTACGTTGTTTTTACACTTATGTAAAATATTTAGTACACATCAAAGAGTCTGAGGGAAATAAAAATTGATTAATGAAGTTTGTTTTAAAGAATACATACATGTTTTTGTTAAGTGTGAATTAACGTCACAAGAGATGGTGTGAAGTTAAGTGTAGGATAAGATAGGGTACAATGAGGTCGACATGCATAAATGTAAAAGCCTATAAATACGATTTAAAAAAAAATTTCAGGGAATAACAGGGTCACCGTCCAACCATCTAGCTACTAAATGAGGAATTTAAACAATTACTCTTTACACTTACTTTTACCCCCATAAAAATCTAAGACTTTCCAGGGGATTTTTAAAAACATGAATGAAGTCGCGGGTGTCAAGTGTATTGCGAATTTTATTTTACGCTCTAGAATTCGAGATCTCCGTACAAGTATCTTCGTAGCAAATGATCCGAAAATGTTACAATTTCCTCGATAGGTGATACATTACCTCCTACTGCGAGACAAACATAGAGATATTATCATTTCCTCTATGGAGACAAATAAGTCTACTATAAATAATATGGCTATTATTACATTGATAATGGATATTAACTAATAAGTTTCGGCTTTGAGTAGCCAACCGTGTAATACTATAGCGTTGCGGTCATCAAGCCTATTGGGCCATTATCTTTGCTAATTTATCAAGGAACAAAGGAACATTGAATGAATATGCTTTCTATAAAAAGGAATCTTGTGATATCAATATGAAGATCTCTGAATAGTTATTATATTATGAAAAGATGAATGAATATTATTATTTTAATGATGAATGGAAACAAAATTAGTACAGAAAAACATAAAAAGTAAACCAAAAATATAGACAGGTAAGTACAATATGGCAATCACAGTAATAATGAAAAGATGATAAATTTTTAATAACTTTTCTTCGCGGCTGCGTGGATTTTCTGTGATATTTTTCCAAGATAGTCCACGACGCTGGCCAAGTACGAATTGTCAGATTTCACACACTTTTGAGAACATTACAGAGAACTCTCCGGTATGCTGATTACTTTTTTTTTTTTTTTTTTTTTTTTTTATTCACTATAGGTAAGCGCTTGACCGCAATCACACCTGATGGAAAGTGATGATGAGGTCTAAGATGGGACGCGCTTACCTAGAAGGTGCCTATTCACTCTTGTTTTAAAGATACCCGGATTGTAATTGGTAGGAAACACAGATCGCGGAAGAGTATTCCAAACCTTAGCCATGCGTATGAGGAATGAAGACGCAAAACGTTTTGTGCGTGTAGATGGAATGTCGACGACATAAGGATGGAAACTCGCCCGACGTCTTGCGGTTCGGTGGTAAAATGGTTTCGACCATGTTTTTCCTTCACTGTTAATGCAAATGATATTTAATTGGTTAAAACGCAAGTAACACCGAAACCGGCATACGGTACCTACTTGTGATATTATACCTACCGCTTGAAGTCGTATTATCATCATCATTATCAATCAATAGTTGCTCACTGCTGGACATAGGTCTCTTGCAGGGATTTCTACATGCCACGGTCTTGTGCCGCATGAATCTAGCGGCTTCTCGCGACTCCTTTGATTTTGTCTGTCCTCCTAGTGGGAGGTCTTCCAACGCTGCCCTTGCTGAGGTCGCCATTCTAGCACCTTGGGACCCCTTCTATTTCTTTTTTTTTTTTTTCGGGGGAGGAAAAAATTTCTACGGACTTCTGTTGGCTGGCAGTGTGTGTCCGACTCGCACGGACTAAAACCTCACCATGTCATCCAAGGTGAGCACGGAACTGCGTGGTATTACTTCGTGCTGACCTCCTAATTGTCAATTTTCTTCTTTTTCTCTCTTTTCTCTTTTAATCATTAAAGCCATCAGCGTTTGGTTATATGGGACCCCTGTGCCCTGTCTATTGTCACTTCAGCTTCGTAACCCGGCCGTAAGCTATGTCAGTTTAACCCTGGTTCTCCCATGGATCTCCTGATTTCTGATTGGATCACGTAAGAACGCCTAAGGGAAGTCGTATAAGCTCCAGTAAATAGGTAATTTACAGTTTCAATTTACTCAACGCCTTTAATGGCGGCGCTTAAAGCGGCATTAAACGTCGTTGATATCCATTATTTCTGTACATTTTGTAATTACATGAAGAGCTTAATTCCTAAAGCTTTTCGTTCTTAACCTTCGTCACGTTCAAGTATTTTGGAGAGAATCTCATTTCTGTTTATAGGCAATTTGCTTCTTTCAAAGATTTTACAGCTGACTTAACGTTAACTTTTATACTTACCCATAAAGAAATAATGTTAAGTGATATTAAAAAAACTGAAAACCAAAAGGGCTTCCCACGAAGCAGTCCGCATCAGAAACGTTGAGAAAAAAAGTGGAAGTGATTGGATGCACTTCTTTGACTCTTAAGTAAGATCCTACTACCTACTTAACATTATAAACGCGAAAGTGAGTATGTATGGATAAATGTATGGATGGATGCATGGATGTTTGTTACTCTTTCGCGCAAAAACTTGGAATGTAGATAGATTATATCCTGGATTAATATACAGGAACACTTTTATCCCGGAAAATCAATGAGTTCCCACGGGATATTTAAAAACTTATATCCACGGGAACGAAATCGTGGGCTAGTACAAGATAAAAGATAAGGAAAAAAATCAAACTTATAATCAACTTTAGGATATAGGAGAGGGTAAGTAGGTATTAACTAAAATAATTAGCAAAGTACATTTTCGTCAACGGTGTGCTATAATAGTGTTAAGGAAGTTGGTATTATCTTCTTAAGAGCTTGTAAACCTTATCCAAGCTTTCGTGGGAGTTGTTGAATTAACTTGGGAACTATTTTCGGCACGAAAAAGCAAGCATCTGTTACGAAAGTGTTTAAGTTTTATGTGAAATTCAAAGTCGAATAACGCGGTATTCTGAGGTCTGAATAAGGTAAGAATAAGTTGAAAAGTTGTCTCTCAGTACAGCGATTGATTATTTATTATTATCTTTATGGATATCATTTACAGGTTATTTATAGCAAGTTGATGACAATAAAATGGTAATAATTTGATGAACCAAATAAAGTAGTTGTGTGTCTCAAATTAAATCAAAACGGTCTGAAATTAAGGTACCCATGATAACTGAAAGACTAAATTTTCCAGTAACTCATAAGCTAAAATTATTACTACTGTACAGACATATTATACTGACCAAATTTAAATTAAGTAGATCGGTAACTTTATTAAACTGTTATTAAAAAAATATACGTTAAAAGACTTGTTAAAGTTTGTTAATTTCAATACATTACGCGTTTTCATAATAAATAAATATTCTCACGTGATAGAATTCCCAATCTCGACGTTTATTATGGTAATGCGTCTGTTAAATGTAAATGAGCCATAATATCGGACGGTTAAGCTTCCAGCAACAAGTGTTATCGCTTGAATTATTTACTGATCAATGAGGGTATTTTTTATATCAAACTACTTTGTATCCGTATTTTTGTTCGCGTGGATTAATTTTACGATCCGTTGGGATTTCTCAAAATTTCTTTGAAGAGAGAACCCAAAAATCTTCAGTTTTTAACCCCCGACCCAAAAAGAGGGGTGTTATAAGTTTGACGTGTGTATCTGTGTATCTGTGTGTCTGTGTATCTGTGTATCTGTCTGTGGCACCGTAGCGCCTAAACTAATGAACCGATTTTAATTTAGTTTTTTTTGTTTGAAAGGTGGCTTGATCGAGAGTGTTCTTAGCTATAATCCTAGAAAATCGGTTCAGCCGTTTGAAAGTTATCAGCTCTTTTCTAGTTACTGTAACCTTCACTTGTCGGGGGTGTTATAAATTTTTAATTTACACTTGTTAAATGAAGTGAAACGTTTAATTGTCAAACAGTGAATTTGTTCTATAAAAAATATTTAGATTTTATAACATCAGTGATCGTATGCACACCATACCTTTATGAGGAACATGCTCCATGCTCTCATATTTAGGTAAATAAAACATTAAAGAGATTAATGTTAGCGTTATCTAAGTTTACAGAGGTACTGTAATCTTTCCCATGTTAGTTTACCGCGGTACGATCATATGAACAGAGGAAGACCCATACAACCCTGGATGTTAGATAACAACAAATACCTGACTGAACGGTCAGTAGACAAATCAACCACTCAGGAATTTTTGAAAACATTGGCTAAAAGAGCTGAACCTGACTAAATGTTGAAAGGCTAGGCCAAGAGAGAAAATAGATAGAGACAGGGAAAAGATAGCTGAAATATTGGTGTTTTAAGTTTGGAATAGAACGCAACAAACAACGAGTCATTACTCGTAGAAAAGATTTCTGTTTGTTTCCTTCATTCTTTTCCAACAGGTAACGTCAAAGAGCCAACAAACGAACAGTAATCAATACTCATTATTCTGTGAAAGCGATTGGAAATTGATTAGAGCACTGCTGTATCGCTCGGAAATTGGAAGCTCTAATTGCGATAAGTTTGTCTCAGTTAATCGAGAAATTGCAGTCTTTAGACAGACTTATCAGAACAATGTAGTGACTTTCATTTCATTACCTACCTGTACCGTGGATTTTCTCATTCATTTTTCGGTGTTAATAATAATTCAAGTGACTATGACTGAATGTTAGGATGATAGATTAGTTCGTCATAGTTGAGTCACATTAACGCATTTTTAGTGCGATGGAATGTGCGTGTTCTGCTTTTAATGGAGCATTTCTATACTTGGTTCTATAGTTATTTTATTCCTTCACTTTATTTTTGCTTAAAACTTTGCACATCCATATCCATTCTTAATATTATAAATATAAAAGCGTAGACATTTGTCGCTATCAATCTGTTATCTTTTCCCGGTCCATCAGTTTAACCGATTTTGAGAAATTTGCTTCGTACCCAAATCTATCTATTCAAGCTATCTCTGTAGATAGCTTAAATCCCAGTGACGGATAAAGACTACTTTTTACCCCGGAAAATCAAAGATTTCCCACGTATAAACAGAAATCCTAGGTAACAGACACTAGATTCTTTTTCATGCGACACTCGTGGGCAGTCAAGAGTGTGTAATCACTACGTTAGAGGTCTTGGAGCCGTAGTTAATCAAACACCGTTCGTCGATACATAATATTTACTATATTCAAATTATTTCCACACTTAACAATCATTATACTAACCAATTAAGAGGGCTGTCTCCATCACTCTTTTCATACAATCGTAGTTCCAATTTCATTTGAATATTAAGCAACCAAAGTCCATGAAATTTTGCCGACATATTCTAGAAACTAATATCTATGTCTGTGGTTTCCAGATTTCTGTTAAAATATTCGGTTTCAAAGTTACGCGGTCTTAAAAATTTTCATACAAATCTTTGAGCCCCTGTAATTTTAAAACTACATATTTTTAGAAAAATCTAAAACACCACAGACAAAGATATTAGTTTCTAGAATATGTCTGCAAAATTTCATGGACTTTGGTTGCTTAATATTCAAATAAAATTGGAACTACGATTGTATGAAACGAGTGACGGAGAGAGCCCTGTTAACCACATAATTAGGCACTCCGCCTCGCTTCTTCAATTTTTCTCCTCTCATATCTTTTTTGACAGCTCTCCCACGTTTCTTTTCGCAAGGTAATTTTTCATTCTCATCGTATAAATAATAAGATAGTTCACCTCAATCATATCATTGCTAATACACGGGATTCCTAAAGAAACCTAAATCCCTTGGATGAACTCATGGGCCATCTCACGGAGAATCTTTCTAAAAATAATTTGTACTTTAAAATTTACGAAATATTTTTCGTGCAGCCGCATGAAAAATGATTGGATTGGAAGGCAGCGCCGCAGCGTCCATCGTAATAAATTTTCCGGCGTTAATATAAGTGACGGTGATTGAATGTTAGGTTGATGGATTAGGTTCAAGCCCTCGTCACGTCGACGCATTGTGCGGTGGCAGTGGAGAGTGCGTTAAGCGTTTATTTAATTTAGCTGCCGTGGCACGCTTATTTATTTTGTTAGGTCTCAAAAAATACAGACCCCAAGTAAGTATAAGTATTTACTATACCAATCTTTCTAGCTTCTATATAATAAGGTAATGTTCTTGATTTATGAACGGAAAACTTTTCTTTAGGCACACGTCATCGACATACTAATATTAATAGTACGGGATGCCGATAGCTATAAACACTGAACTTATGTTAAGAGTTATGCAACTTGGATGTTTTGGTTTATTTTTAACTCCCGACCCAAAAAGAGGGGTGTTATAAGTTTGACGTTTGTATCTGTGTATCTGTCTGTGGAATCGGAGCTCCTAAACTAATGAACCGATTTTAATTTAGTTTTTTTTGTTTGAAAGGTGGCTTAATCGAGAGTGATCTTAGCTATAATCCAAAATAATCGGTTCAGCCGTTTGAAAGTTATCAGATCTTTTCTAGTTACTGTAACCTTCACTTGTCGGGGGTGTTATAAATTTTTAATTTACACTTATTAATAGGTATATATGTATATGAGTGTTTCGTCATATAACATGACCTACAAGCCGCAAGGGACACAATAAAAATAAAACAAGATCCAATATTTTATTGACCAGCATTACGACACTCCAGCGACTATTCCATTGAAGCTTTCACTTACCACATATTAACGCATTAGCAGGGCTGAGAGGATCGTAAAAATAAATCAACTTCACCGGCAAAACCAATAACGAGCTCTACCTAAAACATTGACCGGAGAAAGTCTTTTATTACCAGAAAACATTTAGTAAGGAGGGTTCTTTGGTAATTTACAACGTTAACAACAGCTCCAATACAGCCATTCACAGATCGGCCAACAAGTTGATTGTCGATTGACTTACCCAATTTACAACTGGCAAATAGAAAGAAGGAAATAAAGGAAGAAAAATATTTACCTTTATAATACAATCCTAATCCTACTTAATATTAATGTTTGTTACTCAATCACGCAAAAACGGACGGATGGATTTGGCTGGGAATGGAGATAGATTATACCCTGGATTAGCACATAATTATGCTACTTTTTATCCCGGAAAATCATAGAGTTCCCACGGGATTTTTAAAAAACTTACATCCACGCGAACGAAGTCGCGGGCATTAGCTAGTACTTCATAAGTACAAGTTATAACAGCGCATCCTCCACTCAAGCATTGCTCAGTTTGCTTTTGACATTAGAAGCTGTCATTCAAATCTGTCCTGTTGCTTTTCATGACAATCGGCTCTTTTGAGGACTTGCTGGTTCTATGGCTTCCAACAGGGCATTTTTCCATTGGACGATCCAAGTAGGTATGCTCTTCTGACAGTACGGTATACTCATTGTAGTATAGAAGTAACGGACGGTCTAAAATATTTTAAAGAAAATTTACTAAGGGTAAGGATAAAACAAAACGGTTTTACCACAATTGGCCCTTTATCTTGTGCAGAACCTTCCAAGCTGCTCCCAAGTGACCTATCGCTGCCTAATACATGAGTCATGCTGAATTGTTGCTGCTACCAAACCGAATGTATTATTTTCTTCTTTATTATCAGAAATGTATTCGATAAAAGTTTTTTTTACATATTATAAACAATAAAATTAAAATAAAATATCTATGTAGGTACCTATTACTTTTATTGTCACCTAGCTACCTAATTTATAGCACTATAAGTAGTAAAAGCTTAGAATCATAAGTAGGTATTAGGCGATAAAAATACGATAAAAATATATTTTATCAGCATTTTGAGCAAAATAAAGTCTTCAAAAATAAACGCGATCAACATTTAAAAAAAATTCTTTAAAAGACATGTACATGTATAAAATATTACGTATATTATAAAATATAATAAAACTAATGATTTACATTTTATTTAAAGCTGGTAGGTTCAAGGCATGGCCGCAATAGTAGAAGTTGTAAGCAAGAGAGATGCGGATTTGAGAGCTTTGAAACTTTTGATTTGGGCGTAGGTCCTCCAAGAAATAATATAAAAATAATAATTACAATTTTAGTTACTTTTCAAATTTCAAACTGAATAAAGCATTGTGATAGTTATCCTACTATGTATATTAAAATTAAATAATATAATTAATTACATAATGTAAGGTAAGTAAATAAACATTGTTATAAAAAAGCAAAGAAAAAAACCGTCTCTTGATGCTTAGTAATAGGAGTCTCGTTTTAGCATTTCGTCCACTCTTCAGTTTTTTTCAGTATTCAGCCATCTCAACTTTTATAAGACTCCTCGGCCACAATTGAAAATCGATTTTATCGAGATAGGCCCTTTATCAGTTTCAGACTCCCAAGTCGGCTATCACCGCCTTATACATAAATCACGCAGAATCGTTTCAAAGTGAAGATAAAGCTGTCTTTGTTTCCAAGTTCTGCGCGCAACGAGGGTTGGTGGTTCACGAACTGATAATCATGACAGATGAGACTACGCAAATATAGGCGGCTCTATTTCAAAAATCCATTTTATTTCATTTTTATTATTTTATTTATTTAATCATAATCAACAGCATTCACAAAATTATTATTATAATCTTAACCTAGGTTTTATATAAGGCCACAAGGGATAACTTAAAATTATAATGAACAATATTTTAACAGAATAGACTAGAAAATGTACAATAATTACAACAGTGCGTCTGTGTTTAGAGTTACCTTCACGCAAAACTAAAATAGTTTTTCATTAAAATGTGCTTCACTCCGTCCGCACATGTTTTTAAAAATCCCATGGGAATTCTTTTCTGCGTAAAAAGCAGAATTAGGAATTATAAATTCCCAAATTGCCATTTGCATGCCCCCATTGTATAATATTAAATGAATGTACCTACAATACCACATATAGACAATATCTCATTATATTAGGGGTATGGGTTTCATTAAAAATTGGTCTATATTTTCCAGGTTAGCCCATTTCGATCTTAGACTAAGTTGTAGCTTTCCACAAGGTTAGGTTAGACTTAGGTTAGATCGTAATCAATGACTAACTATGATCTATCATCGAATAAAAAAAACTCTTGTATAAACCGCGCCTGAAAGATGAATATTTGGAACGAAAGTTAAACAAAGTTAAATAGCAAAACTTTGCCACTTAGGTAATACATCGTGTAAAAGAAGCCGAGTCATAGTTAGGAAGACCTGAAAACTAGCTGGTAATACTTCGCAAGCGTCCAGTGTATTGGATGAATGAGTCGGCAACTATAGAAGGCTCCCGGATGGAGTGAAAAGGTATTCCAAAAATAGAACCTTATTTACGGTACATAAAATGTCATGGTTTTCTTTGAAATTATTTTGAAGAAAATCGGAGTATTTCACCTTATTTACCTTTTTCTCTTTATTTATAACCAGCTGATGCCCACGACTTCGTCTGCGTGGATTAGGTACTACATGAATTAAAAACCTCTATTTTACCCCCTTAGGGGTTGAATTTTCAAAAGTCCTTTGTAATCGGATGTCTACGTCATAATAGCCTGCGTACCTTTCAGTCTAGTAGCTTGAGCTGTGCGTTGATAGATCAGTCGGTCAGTCAACCTTTCCTTTTATATCCCTACTAGCCGATGCCCGCGACTTCGCTCGCGTGGATTTAGGTTTTTCGGAATCCCGTGGGAACTCTTTGATTTTCCGGGATAAAAAGTAGCCTATATGCTAACCCACTATGCTATCTCCATCCCAAATTTCAGCCAAATCCGTCTAGTAGTTTTTGCGTGAAGGAGTAACAAACATACACACACACATCACAAACTTTCGCCTTTATGAAAAAAAGAAAAGATTAGCTAATCCGCTCGGCTTCAAACAAAACAAACGCATCTTTCAAAACAAATCTATTTCAAAGAATTGAAATGCTAAAAATATAATACTTATATTGCATTATATTTTGCACATCTATTGACACGACACTAATAGATTCGTGGGTAGGTAGTTGTCAAATTCCACCTTTTGTGAAGCTCGCAGGCAAATTGAATGGTGCATTCATTCAAACGTCCATTCGATGTCGATCTGAATTACATCCCTTGTATTCAACTGAATAATATTCCTTCCTCTATTAATATTATTTAGGACCAGTTGTTATCAGGCAGGTAACGTTTTTGATCACCAAAAAAAGCAAAATAGATTTCACAAGTTAATTTTTTACATTGGGTAAGGTTCAGGGTATAACTATGGTATGGTATGGGGGTGATATGGAACGGTTCTGAATGCAGCCCAGTTTTTTTGGTGATCAAAAGTTTTTAACTAACTAGCCCTTTAACGTTTTTTAGAACATCGCACACAATAGAATAGCGATAAATGCTACTAAAACGGTAGCAAAAAATCTTTAAAAACCTTCAAATCGGACAAGGTTAAGGGCAAAGCGCACCCGGCATTAAGCGCTCACGTAATTACAAAAAGTACTGGAACAAATTAACACAGGCTCTTAACGACGGTTTAAGCGCCGTCATTAAAAGGCGCTAAGTAAATTGCTATTGTAATGTATTCATTCCGCGCACAATTACCAGGCCTAGCGTGGATTCCACTCTCTTAGTGCTCAAATAATAGAGGCTATATTTGTATAAACATAATATGTATTATGAAAAGAGAAATAATGTTGAGTGGTGTTCACGTCATACTTTTATGTAGTCGAAAGAGTTTCGCGAGTGGGACAAAGCCATGCTGGTATACGTCTTAGTACCTCTGTTGTCTGTGACATCTCTACCTAGACAAAAATGCAAGACTTATTTATGTACATAATATATTACATATATTGCTGTATAAAACTACCCCTACTAAAGAATACATATAATAAGTATACTGCGTACCTACTTAACCCACATCCATAGGCTACCTTAAGGAAAGCCCCCCCAAGACCTCTCAATACAAACGTAGTTTTGTTCTCGTTTGAATAGTAACCAATCAAACTCAATGAAATTTTGTACCTTGATAAGCTCTACAAAAAATATCTGTATCTGTGTAAATATCAAAGTTATCAAACAATCTCGGAGCCCGTGTATCTTTAAACATGCACATTTTACAGAAATCTGAAGAAATTAAGTTATGTTTAAGATAAATCGATAATATTACAGCGGTCTCTTAGAGAACAGTACCTTCATTCATGGTATCTACCCAAATTACATGGCATTCCCATGAGTACATATGTACGGAATAGGCACTTGCCACGTGCGATATAAACGCTGGCGAATAATGGGATTATCCAGTAATGTGTCGTTGGGGCGAAATACATGCAAACGGCAATTTGTATTGCTGTTTGCAGTCGGGAAAGCCATGAAACAGATTTTATGACAAGTCTTTTAAATAGCCGCTTGTCCGCTACATAATATGATCAAGTAAAGCCTCCAATTTACATGACAAACTTACTTGAAGATTATGAATTTTCCATCCCGCCTGTTGAACATGTTTCAAACTCCAATCCTTATGCATACTTGAGCGTGAGTGTAGATTTTCTGATACAAATTGGATGATATACCTACTTGTACCTAGCCGAAACATAAACGTTAAATTGATTCGCTGCCACGTGTGAATACATTAATGAGCTAAAAGGTAAGAGTGCACCGTTTAAGGGTATTTTACTCTAGGGCAACACGTTACGTCCTGACAACACACCTGAATTTTCAGCTTCCTGCGACTCGTTTGATGTCGTTATTTATATTATTAATTAAACTTTGGATTAATGCAATTATCAGCAGTTATAACATTAATATTTGCGATTCCGTAGGTTGCTACCACAATAGTGGCAGATATACGTTCAAATGTAAACACGTAGTAGGTATGTCTAGTGCCCCTGCTATTGACACAATTTACCAGGACTGCAGTTTGCAGGCGAATTCAAATTTTGATGAAGGCAGCGATATAAATGTTGCAATAAATAGAGCGCTTCATAGTAACATGTTTCAGCGAACATCAGTGTTCACACTCCTGTCCTTATGTATGTTATCCACTTTAGACGCGTCCGTTTGTAAAAAAAATGCGCAATATCTCTAAATATTATTATTTAATAGATAATTATAATTATTATTTAATTAATATGATTAAATTTTGGTTCCTTTTATATCATGGACTTCCGCAAAGTAACGCCTGCTTCTATATCACACTATCACACTAATATTATAAAGGCGAAAGTTTGTGTGTATGTTTGTTACTCCTTCACGCAAAAATGACGTGACAAATTTGGCTGCAGTTTGGAATAGAGATAGATAATATTCTGGATTAGCACATAGGCTACTTTACGTCCCGGAAAATCAAAGAGTTCCTACGGGATTTCGAAAAACCTAAATAAACGCGGACGAAGTCGCGGGCATCAACTAGTTTTATATATTCACGTTTGGTATAGGTAGCTTTAGTACCGATAGTCTGTTCTAATTTATCTATGTTCGCAAAAACGGACTGCGTCCAAAGCGGATTAGATATATCTGACAGGAGTGCGGATACCAAAGTGTCAGGTACTAGGTACAGGTACAGGTTTGTTGGAACATTACTATGAAGCGCCCCATCTAGTAGAATATTTATATCGCTGGATGAAGGCGAATAAACATGGCACCGTCGATTTACGATAACACGGAAGGTTATTGCCGGTTTGACATTAAATTGAGTGCAACATGCAGTGCAATTGTAAGAAATGCTGACTCAGGTACGTTAGTAGTAGTCATATTTGGATGCTCTAGTTATTTTTAACCCCAGACCCAAAAAGAGGGGTGTTATAAGTTTGACGTGTGTATCTGTGTATCTGTGTGTCTGAGTATCTGTGTATCTGTGTATCTGTGTATCTGTGTATCTGTGTATCTGTGTATCTGTGTATCTGTCTGTGGCATCGTAGCGCCTAAACGAATGAACCGATTTTAATTTAGTTTTTTTTGTTTGAAAGGTGGCTTGATCGAGAGTGTTCTTAGCTATAATCTAAAAAAATTGGTTCAGCCGTTTAAGAGTTATCAGCTCTTTTCTAGTTTTCTTGTAGAAAAGAAGGTTAGATAACCGTTAGGTTCATAATATTATGTCAATAGACAAATGTCAAGCTGTCAAGATGGACGTTGCCTAAATACATAATTATTTATTTGAAAATGATGTTTTGGAAAACTCAAATACTTTGGATCGTCGGGGGTGTTATAAATTTTTAATTTACACTTGTTATCGTATAATCTTGCAATACAATAAAAGTTGTTTTTTTAGCCCGACCCAAAAAGAGGGGTGTTATAAGTTTGACGTGTGTATCGCTGTCTGTGGCATCGTAGCTCCTAAACTAATGAACCGATTTTAATTTAGTTTTTTTTGTTTGAAAGATGGCTTGATCGAGAGTGTTCTTAGGTAGTTATAATTCAAGAAAATCGGTTCAGCCGTTTGAAAGTTATCAGCTCTTGTCTAGTTACTGTAATAACTTTCACTTGTCGGAGGTTTTATAAATTTTTAATTCACACTTGTATGTGATAAGATAAAGAGTTAAATACAATTATTTCAATTATTGAAATATGATAATCACAACTTCTGCAAGTATTTTACGGCTGAAGCCTCCCATTAGACAACACACAACTCCTTTAAAGCACGCTAATTTCCATATGTATTCCAATCTGCTCATCTTCCTCTCGAGTGAGCGTAACTCGGCCATAATTACCGAGGGTTGTCGGGTATAATTAAACGCGGTATATGTAATTTGGCACTATTACCAATATGTTCTCAGATTATATGTATTAGTAGTGCCGTAAATTGCCGACGGTATACACTAATCTGGACACGTATCTCTCCAGTCCTTGACACAGTTTACAGGCAATGCGAAGACAAATTCAAACTTTACATGAGAAAAACATAGCTACTGATAGTGCAACTATTCAAGCATATCTTAAAATTTAATAAACCCCGACACAAAAACCTCTATAAGAAAACTAGAAAAGAGCTGTTAACTTTCAAACGGCTGAACTGATTTTCTTCGATTATATCTAAGAACACTCTCGATCAAGCCAAGCCACCTTTCAAACAAAAAAAAACTAAACTAAAATCGGTTCATTCGTTTAGGAGCTACGATGCCACAGACAGATACACAGATATACACGTCAAACTAATTATAACATCCCTCTTTCTGGGTCGGAGCGATACCTTCCAAAATTGTGTTGTAGTACCAAAGCAAATTTTCTTTACACCAAAAATTACATTTGGAACTCCACTCGACGAAATTGCAGAGTCTACAAATTTTAATACAGCTAAGCAAAAACCTCCTGAGAGTACCGAGAGGTACCCAACGGAGTTCATTTTACGTTTGGTCTGACATAAAATAGCTTTAGACCGTGACCTGAGTTGGAATATTCTACGAGTCATAATGGTAAGTAACAGTTTACTCAGAAGATGTTCAAAGTAAGACGAATAATATAAGATATCATCACACTAATATTAGGTATAAAGGCGAAAGTTTGTGTGTATGTGTATGTGTGTGTGTGTGTGTGTGTGTGTGTATGTTTGTTACTCCTTCACGCAAAAACTACTGGACGGATTGGGCTGAAATTTAGAATGGAGATAGATTATACTCTGGATTAGCACATAGGCTACTTTTTATCCCGGAAAATCAAAGAGTTCTCACGGGATCTTTAAAAACCTAAATCCACGCGGACGAAGTCGCGGGCATCCTGTAGTGAGTATATAAAAAGATGACTGTAGGTCTAATGATAATACATTCAAGAATTATTATAGACCCGACTTAGAGCTGGAATGAATCGAAAGCTTTAGAGGGCAGTGAAAATTGATTTCTTCTGAGGCACTGATAGCTATCTTTGAGGGATAATGTAGCCTTGGAATAGCCATTACATATCGCCACTTTTAACAGTTGTTAAGTAAGTGTGATCAATATTTAAACTTTTTTGTGTAAATGATAAAAGAGCGTTACTTAGCCTCGCTCTAGCAATTTATGGGGCTGTAATTACATAAATTATTAAGTAGCAGGGCATAATCCTGTAAGTTGAACGAGCAACCGCCGAGTTTCTTGTTTGTCAATCTAAGACGTAGTCGTGAATCTACCATTGCGTTAGAAATATGATATTTTTCTATTCTGGTTGACTGAAAAACTGGTTATACTCCTAGAATTTACAGTGGCTAAACTTAATGAATGTTTGTATCAATTGATGTATGATTTTTGTTCAATAAATATTTGATTGAAAATAATATTAGATGTCGTCAAAAAATATGATCCTTTGGTCAGTCCTTTATTTAACATTACTACTTAATAAACGCCCCATTGGGGCCTAGCAAGTTGGGTAGTATTAGGAAAATTGTAAATATTGGCTTAGCTCTCATAAGAGCAATGTATTCATATTCGTTGAAATGAAATCGTTGCCATTTTGGAAGCTTATCGCCCCAGCTTAATCCAAATTAAGTTCATAACAATACGATTGTACCGTCAGTAATCCGGAAAATTGTTTCCTCGTCTCAACCTCGCCAAATTATGAACTTTAATTATAATTATCCACAGGTTTCCAATTTATTATGCTTGCCTGTCGCGAATGGAGGACGAATTAAGCAATGCGACTGTAGAACCTACCAAATTAGATTCAGCATTTTAATTGGTATTCCGTTTTTGATTTAAAATCACACCCATGTTATAAATGCGAAAATGTGTTAGTTTATTGGTTTCTCCTTCAATCACGTCACAATAGAGAGGTAAGCAAAAACGTGATTTCTGGTTAAATACCTGGAGAGTGGTATTGCCTACTTTTTATCCCAGAAAATCAAAGCCACGGGATTTTTAAAAATCTAAATCCATACGGACGAAGCCACATCATCAGCTAGTGATTTATAAAATCCCTAAACTTAAAAATCCTATTGAGTATTAATTAGAATTATTTTGCTACAGGGATAACATGCATTCCGTATACAGATATAGGCAATCCTAGAATAATCGAAGAGTTCTCTTGGGATTTTTGTAAAACCTAAATCCACGTGGACGAAGTTGTTGATATCATCTAGTATTATTATATTATTAGTATGGATTGAGGTAAGAAAGTCCCGTTCAAAGGTACGCGCCTTATTTCCCGAGTGTATCGAGTTGACGTAATATTTTCTTATTCCGTCAATCGAGTACCAGCTGCACGTAAGAAATTGGGGCGAACCGCCATTGTACATGAAACACAAAAGTCAATATGAAGGTAAATACCTACTCACATGGAAACAATACGTTCTTTGTATTGGCTTTTTAATAATTCTTTGTGGAAAGTTCAAGCAGCTATCTTTTCGAAAATTAGGTAAAAGTCGTGTTAGTATTGATGTGTAATAATCAAAACGAGAATCTAAGTGAGAATCTTACTTGATATTATGATCAATATATTGATCATAATATCAAGTAATATTTTTACTTTTATTAATATTAGAGAGTATAGAATAGAAGAGAGACAACGTGGTGCGTGGAAGCGTTCATTTTATCAACGAATTAATGTGAATAAAAAAATAGTTCTAAGTAATAGTAAAATTCACATTGAAATCGATTAAAAAGTTAAGAAAATAATATAAGTAAATACCTACACAGAAAACCGTAGATTGCGATTTTGTTTTAAGTATTCCACTTAGTAACAAGAAGAAGAGAAGAGATAAGTACGGCAAGTCAACAAAAAGTTTAATATCGGATCGTAATAATATTATGGTAGTGAACTATATAAATGATTTTTAATAATATACTTATTATAGCCCACAATTTGCTGTGAGCTTTAATTTAAAAAAAATCTTTTGGTGGACTTATAACCGTCCAACATCGAGTATGAAATGAAAACAAACGCATCAAATTCACCAAATTTATATGGGACCACCTGCACATCAAACAAAAAAAGTATTTTCCAACGACATTCCTCGAATACGTACGAAACGATTTGCTTCCTCTTTCCTAATTCGAACCGCTAGGATATGGAACGCCCTTCCGGCGTCAGTTTTTCCTTCTACCTATAATATGGGTACCTTCAAGTCAAGAGTGAATAGGCAACTTCTAGGCAAACGCGCTCCATCTTAGGCTGCATCATCACTTGCTAGCAGGTCTGATTGCAGCCAAGCGCTACTATATAATTTAAAAAAAAAAAAAAAAAAATCGGTCCAGGGGTCTTTGAGTAATCGGGGAACATACATTAAAAAAAAAAGATTCCGACGAATTGAGAACCTTCTCCTTTTTTGAAGGCGGTTAAAAATGTTGATAGACATAGCTACACAATATGCCCTCTACCACCCTCTACTTTCCTCATGAGTAACAAGAAAAGGTCAGAGATAGAATTGTGAAAAATGCTTATAAGCTCATAAACTGATGACGATCGAAAATTTATTCAAATGAAATAGCTCCTTCGTATCTCAATGGAGGCTCTTTCTGAAGGTTGTCAAGAACAGATTTTGCAAATGAAGTGAATTATAAAATATAATGAGCAAGGCTTAAATTAATTAATTTCACACTTAAGCGTACTTCACTCTGATTAAACTCCTTGGTAAAATGTAATTAATTTAATGATGGATTTGAATTTTAACGGGTTATTACTGTCATATCAGCCAGAAAATTTTTATTTTTTAAATAAGTATATATTAGAGTTTCGATAGTACTGAGGCAAATCGTTCTCCAGCGGAAAAACAACCATAATTTCACGCTGTACTATGTGTTTTTCTTAAACAACTATACCGTAACTATAAGATATAAATTTTAAATTAAAATTTAATTTAAGTCTCCTAGAAAAGATATAAAATCTAGACTTTCAGGTATTCTAGATGGAGGTATATAAATACTTAAGTTTGGATCGATTTTCACTTAGCTTAGATATCGTAAACTGTATCCGTAACTCCCGCAAAAGGCAAAGAGCAATAAACTGGGGGCTTTCGGGCCTTCCTTGGATATTTCGTTTACCGATATCGGATTGTTTTTCTATTGAAACATTTATATTGGCTTTCTATTTTCAGAACAACGAAACTGAACATCCTCGAAAAATAATTAAATTTCTGAGGCCAAGCAACGCCTATGGAAAATTCCTGTTTAAGTTACAAAATAAATTATACCCTTTTATTAAAGTATCGATACCTTAAAATAGGTAATTGGAGCTGGAAATGGAAATTGGAATGGAAAACTCGAGTTCAAATGGTTGTAACATTAAACCGTTCCATCATACACGTGTCTCAAACTTAAGACAAGTTTGAGGTCAAGTTATTATAAAACTCCAGGTAAACAAAGCTAAAAGTTACATTGTATTACAAAAAGTAAAGACAAGTTCGTACATTTGTGTGAGATGACACGCATGCGTGTAGCGGCACAGTCTACATACCCTAGATATTGGCACGGAGTTCATGCACCTATGCCTGATAAAACCACATAAAACGACACTTACGAGTTATTCTTCGAAAAATGACAGCCCGTTTCCAGTCTATGATAGAAGTCATTGGAAAGGAAATCGAAAAAATTAGTATTATAAAAATACTAATTTATTCTTTAATTATTTAATTACTAGCTGATGCCCGCGACTTCGTCCGCGTGGATTTAGATTTTTCAAAATCCGGAATAAAGAGTAGCCTTTATGCTAATCCAGGATATCATCTTTTTCCATTCCAAATTTCAGCCAAATCCGTCCAGTAGTTTTTGCGCGATGGAGTAATAAACATACACACACACACACACATACACACAAAATTTCACCTTTATAATATTAGTGTGATTGTTGCGATTACCTGATTTCAGTTTTTATACTTGGACACATCACACAACTGCTATATTCTTTGCATTAGGGCGTAAATTATTTGTAGCATTCTATTTTTTTTTTTTAATCGTGGTTTTTTAAAATCTCACCTCGTGGTAAGTGATGATGCAGTCTAAGATGGAAGCAGGCTAACCTGGAAGGGGTATGGCAGTTTTTATTATTTATTATTCGGTTTTTATCCATTAGAATTTTTCATTATTTTTTTCCCTGTAAACTGTTGCGATTGTATAGAATGAAGGAATAGATACGGTTCAGGTCCATTAGGTTAATAGACCGATCAATTGCTCACAGATAAGTCTTGCGTGTCGATCCCCTGAATCTAGGAAAGACGACTAAAACTTTTATTTCCTGTTGCGGAACTTTACGGGTTGGTTGAGTGGTTTCAACTTATACTTATCACAAGTTAATGAATGAGTTTCAAGGTAGTAAAACACCAGTCGACAAGTTCACTGATAACTTAAGGTACTTTTGTAGTATATTTATGTATAGTAAACGAGTCTTTGCCGTGATGGCTTAGTGGTTAAGATGTCCGCCTCCTGGTCGGGAGGTCAGGGGTTCAATCCCGGTCACGCACCTCTAACTTTTCAGTCAAAATATCACTTGCTTTAACGGCGAAGGAAAATATAAAGAGGAAACCTGCATGCCTGACAATCCTCTATGTTCTCAAAGGCGTGTCAATCCAAACTCGGGCAGCATGGGGGACTATGCCCTGAACCCTACCCATTTTGAGAGGAGACTTGCGTTCAGTAGTGGGCTGCCGATGTGTGTCAGTGGCGATGAATCCTGATGATGATGAAACCAGTCTTTTCATTACAATTGATTGCGAGAACATCTTATTGCCAGACCAGTTCAAGAGAGAAGAGAAACCACGTAAATATAGCTGAAAGTAACATACCTACAAACGAAAAAAAACACTCATTCCATATCTAAATATATTTGAAAATATCATGTAAATGAATGAAGCACTCATTTATAGTTATCTTTTTCTATTTCATTTTGTCAACATTAGCTATGTAAAAGGCAAAGATACTGTAAGCCGAGTTTAACTTAACTTCACTGACGAAGTTGGTAAATGACCAACTTTAACTTAACTGACCGCAGCAATTAAGCATCGGCCAGCGATTTGCTGAAGCGAGCTTTTTCAGACTATTTATTCCTAAGTCCTCGTTTGCTCCAGTGCTTTTAAACGAGCGTTAAAAAACTTTTAGAGGAGAAAAACTGGTAATAAAACCACTTAACTCATAACAGTGATGTATTTTTAACGCTTGGCGATAAGTTTTGAATCTAATTTGGCATTAATTTAAAATTATTTTTTTACCCCCGACCCAAAAAGAGGGGTGTTATAAGTTTGACGTGTGTATCTGTGTATCTGTCTGTGGCGTCGTAGCTCCTAAACGAATGAACCGATTTTAATTTAGTTTTTTTTTTCTTTGTTTAAAAGGTGGCTTGATCGAGAGTGATAATCCAAGAAAACCGAATTCACTTCTCAGTTTTTTTTGATAACTTTGACATTTCTAAAATTTTTATTTATTACACACCATGCCTCCCTGTGTCACTACGAAGTAGGAAAGTAATGTTCTTATTTTCCTAATGTATTAAGAACACGTAGATAACATTTTTCGTCTTCCATCAATCGCGCACCATCTGGCGTGTGTAAGAAATTGGACGGTCTACAAAAGACCCTTGCAAAAGTCAATATAAAGGTAAATACCGATATCGAAATGTACGATAAGTGGAACGCTTTCTATGTCGAAATAAATCTTTTGTAGTCTACGAGAAAGAATCATAAGAACCATTCATGTTAATAGAGCTGGCCGATCATTTTTAACGTTCATTGTTCAGGAGCTACGATGCCACAGACAGATACACACGTCAAACTTATAACACCCCTTTTTTGGGTCAGGGGTTAAAATGTAAAGATAAACCGTATGTAATAATGTAGGTAATTAACTTCTACTACATACAATACCTCTCTGTGGCGGTGTAATATTTTATTAATATAATTCAGTGGCTGCTGACAATAACAATTACCTTTCATTATGTGGCATAAGGTTGAAAAAGCGAAGCCATTTTCCCGGCAACTGGCGGTAGAGTCGCATTGTTATGAGCTTAATTTGGATTAAGCTAGGGTGATAAGCCCGAGCTTTCGTTCCGATGAATGTGGCGACATCTCGCGGATTAACTACTATTTTCCAATTTACACTTTACATAATAAGTAATATTATTTATACTTTCAATTAAGATAAGTATTGTTTGAATTAGATAAAAAAAACAATTGTGTACAAAGGCGGCCTTATTGCTTAGAGTGATCTCCACCAGGCAACCTTTGCTGAAAGGGAAGCTCATATATATAGTCAATCTTCTCATTCTTGAACTTTTTTTTCTGTTTTTACATTTTTTAAAACCATGCCATTTATTGAAAGTAGTAAAAGTTTGATAGGTTATTTATTATACAAGAAGTTACGGAGAACCTTACTGATGGTCTGCTTATTTGAAACGCATATATCAAATTTATAAACGCGTAGGTATATCGAATTTTATAGCATTCTAAATGGTTTTATATTCCAAACTTAAGAGGAAAACCTATGCGAATGACATTGACGATTTCCCCTTCAAACTAGCAATTTCGACATGTCATGACCCTCTATTTGACAATTAATCAAGCAGACATTTCAATCTGCGAAATTTACGCGGACTTTTAGTATTTTGACGTAGGAGGGTAAAAGATCCAGTAAATGAACGAATAAGGACTACCCTGACTTTGACCTAAAATTAAGATTTATGAGAATCGTTCTATATATAATTTTTATATTTTTTTTTATCTGTGTCTATACACAGTAGGTATACACTCTTAAATTATTTAAATATCAAAAACGCAAAAAAATGCGTGGTATTAATTATTATAAATTATTTTATTTAACAAAAGGATAAATTGCCAGTAAATGAACTGGGAATTTCAGGGAATGAACGAACTCTATCTAGTGCATAAACTCTCGATTCCTATTAATAAATTCTTAAGTATATTTTCGGCTTGGAATTTTAAAAAAAATGTCTGATTTTCAGTTTTTGACTTATTGTATATTTTTTTCTACATTTTGCGCGATAAATCAAAAACTATTTTACATAATAATAATAAATAAAACCTGTTTTAGAATGTATAATACAGCCCTTTCATATGATATTATCCCCTTTGGTATAGTTATCTTAGTTTGAAAGTCACCTAAATTTTCTGGAAAACAGTCCAAATGACTACAGAGAAAATGAAACTTAACGCCCTTGTTGCATCCAAGTCGCTGGAAGTGCAACATCAGCTACTGAATGTGTTAAGAGTAGAATGGTAGATTAGAGGTACTGGGTTGGGGCTGAGGTACAGATTTATCACCAGAAGTCAGAATCGTTCAAATTGCAGACTGCAAGTTACAATAGAGCCGCTTGGAACAATTTTTTTTGCTGTTTCTTCTGGTAATATTCACAACGCAGAAATAATAATCATCATGGTGTTTAGATGGTTTGCGCCAAATTATAAATTTTTTTTAGTAGTTAACTATTCTTATTTGCTCATAAACGCAACGAGGAAATACAGCTTCCACATATAAAAATTGGAGTCCAGGCCTTGCTGTTAGCTGCTAATGGGTTCTCAAAGTAGCCCGAGTATGCTTGTTTTACTGGGCACAAAAGGAAAGAATGAAAGGAGCTTACCCAGTACATCTTAAAAGATCCGTTATAGATACATGCATCCTGCCATGCCTTACCTATGCCAGCCAAACATGGGTCCAGACAAAGAATATAAAAAGAAATAGTGACTTGCTAAAGGGCGATGGCAAGGTGCATAAATTAAGCAAAAAATATTCAAAGTGAGAATTGAAGACATAAGAAAAAAGACAAAGCCTACAGACACCTTGAGACATGCCCTAAAACTGAAATGCAAATGGTCATATTGTATCGATTTTTACAGATGAAAGAAGGACAGGTAGGTAGACCGAAGACGCGTTGGTCTAATGCTATTGTGCAAATCGCGAGAGAAAATTAGCTTGATAGTACCAAAGACAGAGAGAAATGGGGATACCCAAGAGGGATCCATATACAAGAAAGAAGAATACCAGAATAAATATAAAAAAAATTCAAAAGAAAAATAAAACCGACTTCAAAATCACAAACACTAAAAAGTAAAAAATAATTTAAGTTATTGTGGTTTTTGAAGTCGGTTTTATTTTTATTTTGAAAATTTTTTATTTCAAAATTTTTAGTGGCCCCACTGTACTATAATAATATGCCATGCCCAGCTAAAACCCTACTGTTTACTAAGCAATTACACTGATCGCGAGCAATTTGCTCTTATCCATTGAGGAGTTCTGTTCTCCATCTCAGAAGATATTCATCAGAACTTCATCAAATTTATATGGGACCACCTGCAAAGATACCTAGCTTTTCAAAAAAAAAAAATATTCCAAATCGGTCCAGGCGTCTTTGAGCAATCGGTGAACATACATTAAAAAAAAATTGAATTTGCTCTTATCCATTGAGGAGTTCTGTTCTCCATCTTCAAAGATATTCATCAGATCTTTACCAAATTTATATGGGACCACTTGCAAAGTATACCCTATCAAACAAAAAAAAAATCCAAATCGGTCCAGGCGTCTTTGAGTAATCGGGGAACATACATAAAAAAAAAGATACCAACGAATTCAGAACCTCTTCCTTTTTTTAAAGTCGGTTAAAAATATACTAAGATTTACTAACATGGTGTTATACCATAGAGTAGCAAACAGAGGCAAAGCTTCTAAGAAGCGAGCAAAATTTATAACTATTTTGGTAGGGCTGGCACTGGAGGATACAATTTAATTAACAATAGTTATTTGTTCAACAAGATGGTAAAATTTGTTTTTGTTGTGATTGCCTAGTTTAAATATCGATCTTTAAATATCGATCGATAGATCTAAATATCGATTTTGAACGAAATCAGTCAATTTAGAAAGAATTATAAATGGTGCCAACTTTTTTAAATTTTGGTTACAGGTTCCTATTTTGTGATCCCAGGGAGCTCTAAATATCGATTTTGAACAAAATCGGTCAATTAACAAAGAATTTCAAAATGGCGTCAACTTTTTTAAATTTTGGTAACAGTTTCTTATTTTGTGATCCCAGGGAGCTCTAAATATCGATTTTGAACGAAATCGGTCAATTAACAAAGAATTTCAAAATGGCGTTGACTTTTTTAAATTTTGGTTACAGGTTCCTATTTTGTGATCCCAGGGAGCTCTAAATATCGATTTTGAACAAAATCGGTCAATTAACAAAGAATTTCAAAATGGCGTCAACTTTTTTAAATTTTGGTAACAGTCTCTTATTTTGTGATCCCAGGGAGCTCTAAATATCGATTTTGAACGAAATCGGTCAATTAACAAAGAATTTCAAAATGGCGTCGACTTTTTTAAATTTTGGTAACAGTTTCTTATTTTGTGATCGCAAGGAGCTCTAAATATCAATTTTGAACGAAATCGGTCAATTAACAAAGAATTTCAAAATGGCGTCGACTTTTTAAAATTTTGGTAACAGTTTCTTATTTTGTGATCGCAGGGAGCTCTAAATATCGATTTTGAACGAAATCGGTCAATTAACAAAGAATTTCAAAATGGCGTCGACTTTTTAAAATTTTGGTAACAGTTTCTTATTTTGTGATCGCAGGGAGCTCTAAATATCGATTTTGAACGAAATCGGTCAATTAACAAAGAATTTCAAAATGGCGTCGACTTTTTTAAATTTTGGTAACAGTTTCTTATTTTGTGATCGCAGGGAGCTCTAAATATCGATTTTGAACGAAATCGGTCAATTAACAAAGAATTTCAAAATGGCGTCGACTTTTTTAAATTTTGGTAACAGTTTCTTATTTTGTGATCCCAGGGAGCTCTAAATATCGATTTTGAACGAAATCGGTCCATTAACAAAGAATTTCAAAATGGCGTTGACTTTTTTAAATTTTGGTAACAGTTTCTTATTTCGTGATCCCAGGGAGCTCTAAATATCGATTTTGAACGAAATCGGTCAATTTACAAAGAATTTCAAAATGGCGTCGACTTTTTTAAATTTTGGTAACAGTTTCTTATTTCGTGATCCCAGGGAGCTCTAAATATCGATTTTGAACGAAATCGGTCAATTAACAAAGAATTTCAAAATGGCGTCGATTTTTTTAAATTTGGTAACAATATCCTGTTTTGTGATCCTAGGGATCCTCAAATATTGATTTTGAACAAAATCTATGACAGTTCAAGAAAATAGATTTTAAACACTATTTAAATTATTATCATTAACATTAAATTAAATGAAAACACGACGCGCGACGTGTACTGCAGCCCCTGAGCTTGAGCACAGGCCGAGCCGGTATAAACCGATTTCTCTCCGTACGCGACGTAGCGCCTGTGCTCACGCACACACGCGCCTCAAGCTTGTAGTAGTGTACCTATCGTAGCGCGCTTGTATGAAGCTTTGACTCTGTTCGCTACTCATGTGGTTATACAACGCAATACCACACTAACAAACACTCGTACAAACATACAGACAAGTATATACTCACACACACTCACACACACACATGGACGCACGCACACACACTTTTGAACGGTTTGAACGGAACACGGTTTTGAAATTGAAATTGAAAAAAGTGTAAGAATTTGTAAGAAAATATTTAAAAAAGGTATATCAGCCGGTTTTTTATTCCAGCTCTTAATACATGTAAAAACGTCCAATCTGTTCATTTACTTGAGCCTTTACCCTAGTACCTAATTATATCGACCGCCCCATATCAAAACAAAGTAAATGTCATTTTTCCGAAAATCGTTTTATGTCATAAGCCTAACTTTCATAGTATGTCCCGTTGTATTGTAAGGACACCCACATTAAAGTAAAATTAAAAGCTAGTAAGTCGCTTTGACCATTTTAAAACATAGTAAGTCTATGAACTGGCTAGGTTTTTTATAGATTAATGCGCCTTACTAAGTTTTTCAAAGGAATTAGATTAAATAAAATAAATATCACCCATTATCTAAATACCATGTCAAAACAGTAAATACTTAATGATGCATTAAAACTTAAAAGTAAGATAGGAAAAGTCAATGACCTCTACATGTCAACTGTTAAATATGGCTTGCAAGGGAAATACTTTGCATACTTACATAATGTTTTTAGGGTTCCATATCTCAAAAGGAAACACGGGACCCTTATAGGATCACTTTGTTGTCTGTCTTTCTGTCCGTCTGTCCGTCTGTCGTGTCTGTCAAGAAAACCGATAGGGTATTTCCCGTTAACCTAGAATTATGGGCAGGTAGATAGGTCTCAACTCTCATAGCCCAAGTAAAGGAATAAATCCGAGAACAAATTTCGTGATTCTAGATCAACGGGAAGTACTGTATAGGTTTTCTTGACGGACGGACGGACAAATGGACAGACAACAAAGTGATCCTTTAAGAGCTCCGTTTTTCATTTTGAGGTACGGAACCCTAAAAAAGAAAGTGATGCACATCTAATGAATAAATGTGTAGGCCAGTCTTCACACTAAAATATTTAAACCCCTTTAATTTAAAAACTGTCATAGCCTAGTGGTTAGAACGTCCGCCTCCTAATCGAAAGTCGGGGGTTCGATCCTGGAATCACGCACTACTAACTTTTCAGTTATGTGCGTTTTAAGCAATTTAATATTGTACATCAAATCTTTGAAAAGAGCAACCGCCGAGTTTCTTGTTGAAGACTACGGCCTAAACTTCTCTTGAATTTAAACCACTTACTAGGTTTTGATCTGAGAAAGAAATTTGACATTAATTGACAAAATTGAGAGACCTAAGCTTGTATAAGAACACAGAAGTGTCATAATTCGTGTTCACTTTGCCTAACGTCTCTCAGAGAGAGATTTAAACTGTTTCTTATAATCACTGGCCATATTTCAAATGCGAAAGTGTGTTTGTTGGTTTAATATTCAATCACGCTGCAACGGAGCAACCAGTCGACGTGGTTTTTTGCATGGATACATTTAAAGACCTTGAGAGTGACATCTCTCTCCGCATCGTATTCTTTATTGCTGAGGGTTGTGACCTCTTTCCATTATTCCTACATCTAATGGTAGGTTTTCTTGGGATAATAATGCGGTGGGTTCAAAGAGCCTACGGAACTCGACTAGAAAAACGAGATTTTGACTCTTAGTTTTAACGGTTATGAATTAGTTATTATTATCAGTGATAAAATTGATTAGGGCTGCCAGGTAAAATTACATTTATCTCGGAAAATCAAAGAGTTTCCACGAGATTTTTTCCAAGTTTGCGCTACTAAGTACATATATTATGAAGAGGAAAGGTTTGTTTGTTTGTTATCGATAAACTCTGAAACTACTGAACTACTTGCACTAAAGACATAATCATCAACATCAACCGACAGACGTCCACAGTGAACATAGGTCTTTAATAGGGTCTTCCACATGCTACGGGTTTGCGCCGCCTGAATCTTTGCGCTTGCGCTTGACGACAATCATGCTTTAAAGAAAGCAATGATGAGGTCCAAGTTGGAGCACGCTTACCTGGAAGATGCCTATTCACTCTTGGCTTGCAGGTATCTATGGTATATATGGCAGGAAACACGGCCGCCGAAATGGCGTTCCAACCTTTAGGCTCTCCCCATTGCCCGCAGCATGAATCTGAGCTTCCTTATGATGGTTATATTATGTACATATAATATCTCATAAGAAATCTCTAACACACAATCCAGCTAAGTAGGTCCAATTTCAAAAAAAGCTAGCTAGCCGACAAATCTAACTCAGTTAGGCAGCCTTCGGGAACCTTCGAGATGTCTCTCGTCCAAAATTCCTCAATGCTTGAAGACCAGTCTTTGAATAGTGCATGATGTCAGTGATGAAAAATGGATCCGAAATATAGGTCTTTTTTTGTACACAGGAAATGCCTGACGCATACCCCTCCGTCATGTGGGGCTTGCACCAAACTTGCACTACTACGAAATCCATTTCGGAACACGGCGCCCGAAACGAGGCGCGCTATCTCCTAAAAAACATAGGTATAATACCTATTTAGAACACTTACTATCTGTCATCATAATCTATGACAACCTCCGAGTATTTACCTGGTAAAACCGTAACTTTCGAATAAATTTTAGTATATAAGCAGGCTTCATTTAGAAATGAAAAAATCCCTATTTTATTTTTCAACGATTATAAACACAACTTTCATTCAAAAATAATAAGCTTAAATTCATTTTAAATAATATTTTGCGACGAAATGACGCGCACAGTCCTTCCGCCATGACAGTCCAGTGGACACTGAATTCCATAGAGCGCCTGCAAGAAAATAAATAGCACAGGAAGTTTTTTGGTTAGTTTTAGATTATTTAAGAAATGAAAAACATTTAGTATAAAACTAACAGTTCAAATTGATTGCTAAACCTAAACATATCATTTTCTGGAGGTTGGCTTCAAAGTATCAAGATGTTAAAGAAAACTTTTACAGAACAAGTTGCGAACAGCAATGTTTTCAACTTGTTTTTTTTTATTATTGGGATAATGTATACTAAATTAAAAAAGGCCCTTATAATCTTCACAAACTGAAGTTTTTAATTGCATGTATTTAATAGATGTTAATGCTTTAGAAAAATAAACAATTTACTTCAAAGTACAGCATTTTTGCGATTTGTCAAATAGCAATTACCTTAAAACAATTTCCAGAATGATTTAGTACCGGGAAATGCTAGAGCATTATTCTCTTCAAGCTAGGTAAACTAAACTTTGTCATCTAGAAACTCGAGGCAGATAAACTTTGCACTTATTACTTTGTATCTAAGCATTCTGAGCTGATGTAGCGGTATTTTCCCCCTGCCGACTTATCTACTTGTAGCATGTTTGGCTTAGTTGTGATAGTGCGTATAACCTAATCGGGAGTATTTATACGTCCATGCTAATCGGTCATTAATAGTTGGGGTCAATAATGTTGGCCCAAAGTCGATACTCAGTATGCATGGTTGACCGGTGTAGGTCGTCCGAAGACATTCTAAATTGCGACAATATTATGTAATAATTGGTGCAGTATTTTAAGCGTCTAAAAACAAATTTACTAATGAATCAGTCATTACGATGTCATATTATAATATTAGATAGGAAGAAAGAGATAGATAATGGAATATTGCATCCTTTTTACCCCTCATTCTATGTAAAAAAACTGTAGACAACAGAATTTATCGCACCCATATATCTTGCTCGTCCGTACTCGTAGCTCGTAGCATGAAAACCAAAGTCGAACCGGTCATTCATTCGGCGTTGTAACCCCTCGATCACACTGAAATTTTACAGGACTGCTTTTTAAAATCCGTTTTTATTTCGGTTATGGTGTAGGTTTGTACCTAAAACGCCACCTACAAAACAATTTTCCGGATCTTAAGGTGCGTTTACATGGACAATAATAAGCAATTAAGTCAATTATGATATCGCGACCACATGAAGCAATTTACTGCAATACCTACCTGAAAAGAACAATGTTGCTTTTTACTCACCTCCACATCGAATTGGAGTAACATTGATCAATATAGACATAGAACAAACTAGTAGTCACTAGTAATGGACGAAGTTTTACTGGCAGTGGCTTGTAGCGGTTTTATTAGTGGTTGATCCATACGTGTTGCCGAGCAATAATTGCTTAAATTGCCCATGTAAGCGAACCTTTGTAGACACAAGTTCCGATTTGATAAATGTACATAAGTTCCATTTGCAAATAAATAGATCAGGAAAACGGTAAAAACGGATCCGTATCCGAATAGCCATCGAATAGCTATGGAAAAATACGCGAACACACAATTTTAATTAGTAGCCTTGCTTGGTGATCCTGTAAAAATAGCTGTAACTACTGTTTCTTGTCGTTCTTTTTCAGTCGAACCGTTGGTAGTATATTATCATAAGAACCTCAAGTTGCATGGAAACTTGTATCAAATCTAATAGCGATGGATCCGATATCGGTCGTCCAGTATTGGCCCACCTATGTGAACGAGGGTTAATCTGTAGCAACGTATGGGTAGAGTGAACTATAGGTGTTCATAGTGAAATTTGAATTTGTCCCCTCAGTTCCAGTGATATGTGTCGACATTTGATACTGAACACAAAATGTGTTTACGTTTTCGTTTGTATTTATTTCTCGTATGTCTATTCTCTCTTCACTGTGGCAATTTATGGTGGTAAATAGAAACTGTGCGCTATTTAATTGAACTGTAACGTAAACTAACGGCTATTTTAAATATTTCAGGGATTTTCAACGCAGCTTTAGAAACTTTTTTTTTTTTTTTATTCACTATAGGTAAGCGCTTGACCACAATCACTGTGACTGATGGAAAGTGATGATGTGGTCTAAGATGGGACGCGTTTACCAAGAAGGTGCCTATTCACTCTTGTTTTAAAGATACCCGGATTGTAATTGGTGGGAAACACAGATCGCGGAAGAGTATTCCAAACCTTAGCCATCTATTTATAAAAAACCAGCCAACTGCGAGTCAGACTCACGCACTACGAGGTTCCGTACTCGGGTAATTTTTCCAATATTTTACATGGTGTAATCAAAAACCATTATGCATAAAAATAAATGAAAATCTGTTTTAGAATATACAGGTAAAGCCCTTTCATATAATACCCCATATGGTATAGTTATCTTACTTCGAAAATTGAAACACATTTTTTTTTTTTAATGATGTAACTACAAATTCTTGGTTTTCGGATTATTCTTTTACTTGTGTTATAAGGTTTACCTACCTGCTAAATTTCATGATTCTAGGTCAACGGGAAGTACCCTATAGGTTTTCTTGACAGATACGACGGACGGACGGACAGACAGACAGACAACAAAGTGATCCTCTAAGGGTTCCGTTTTTCCTTTTGAGGTACGGAACCCTAAAAATCGTTAGTAGTAGACTGAATTGCAGTCTCAGAACAGGTACTGGAGCAAATGCGTTTTGGCGATCTTGCACCGAAAAGCGCAGTGGGAAAAACCCCGATTAGGTACACGGACTAATACATCAAAGGAGTCACAGGGAGCCCCTAGGCGGCGTTAGACCGTGGCATGTGGAAGTCCATACAAGGCACCTGTGTCTAACAGTGGACGCCTATTAGCTCACGTAGATGATGAACTGGCCTTGCAGAGTAAAATGTGATAATGTTTAATGTTAATTATACCTCATTGCTTCGTCCTTTGAGATTAGGTATACATTGTAGTAATACGTCAAAGTATTGCCTTTCTAACCACTTATTTGAAAGCAGAAAATCTGCAGTTCTATTTTTTGTATTTTTTGTTGGTATCACTGGAGCGTTCCCATCTCATTCGCGTTTTAGTGCCTCGCCGATCACCACGTTATTCAAGTTTTAAAAAACGTTACAAAAGCGTAGTCACCAAAACGATAGTGATTTATTTATTTATTTATTTGTTACATATTTTTATGTTATAAGGTTTTATTATAATAGTGTCTGGTGATATGATATCACTATGCAATTAATGTTTTGTACATTGCGATGTTACCTTGACATATGACAACATGGCGATGTTACTTTCACGTGATTTGGAATTCCGGACCATAAGGTATTTCAGTGAAGACGTGTTACCTAATTCTAAACATATTATGAATAGCTTCTGGGACTGTTTACGAATCAAACTAGTGATATGATATATATGATACGTCACTTGGAATCCCGAAATAAAAAGGTATTTACAGTGAAATGTTGCCTACTTCTAAGGATATTGTGAAAATTTGCTAGGATTATTTCCATATCACACTAATAAAATACGACATTACTTTCCTATTGTGTTGTGTACATCTTGTGGGGATGTGACCTTCACATCAATTAGAATCCCGGAACATGAAGGTGTTTACAGTGAAATGTTATTTATTTCTTGGGATATTGTGAATAGTTGCAAGGACTATTTCCGTATCACACTGAGAATATGACATCACTTTCCTATTGTGTTGTGTACATCTTGTGGGGATGTGACCTTCACGTTAATTGGAATCCCGGAACATGAAGGTATTTAACAGTGAAATGCTGATATTGTGAATAGTTGCTAGAACTATTTCCGTATCACACTGGTGATGATATGACATCACTTTCCAATAGTGCTGTGTACATCTCATGGGGATGTAACCTTCACGTCATTTGGAAGCCCAGACCATGAAGGTATTTACAGTAAAACGTTACCTATCAGACTAATGGAATGATATCAATTTCCAATCGGTGTTGTGTACATCTCAAAGCTTTGAAAATATTATCGTGATGGAATACATTTAAAAAGGAATATTATTACCTTTACTTTGATTATTATTTGTGAATGAAATGTGTCTACATGAATCATGAGATATCAAGTGCTATTATCGAGTAAAAATGAGATCATTTGAGATTTACGCATATTAAATACCTTCTTCATACCTTCATATAGTTTATACATTTATGTTGCGGTCTTCTAATAAGGATGTACCCTTTCGCTACTGATAGAAAAGTTAAGGGTAGATGGTTTAAAATACCTACACTTTTTTGTTTATAATAATAAATTATTATAATACCATTGTACAGACGGATTACAACTCGAACCCGAGTTAGTGCCAATGATTGTTGTCGAAACGCAGCCAAGCACGTCAACCATAAAATTAAGCCATCGTCAAGAAAAAACTAGTCTTCGCTTCGCTTTATCGGATATGCTCATGAGGAAGCTCTCACTCATTTTTTCTCTTTAGAATAAAGTGATCAGTCCGTAAATTAATTATTATTAAAGATCCAGCCAGACTGATGTGCGATACCCAGCACAACGAATCTATGACAAGAAAAAACTTCATATTCTTTTTTAATAAAGAAAAATATTAAAGATCAGCTCATACAGAAATAGACTGTGTCTTATACAGCGTGAAGCTAGCCGATACATTCGGGCTTGTAATATTATGATCCGGTGCCAAGATATGAATAATCCCACCCGCAAGAAAACCTCCTGCAACGCAGAAGCCGACACCGGCTCCTATCCAGACTTTAAACCAGGAGCATCCGCTCCCGGCAATACAACAAGCGAGAGCAACGATTATATACGAAGTACGAACCCATGAAGTCACCGCGCTCACGGCAGCTGTGACAGTCGCCGCGCCGCGGGCGCGGGCAGTGTCACCGGGGACCCTCGTCGCTGCACCCGGTACGTTCCGCAGGAACGTTCATTCTACTTTTAGGACTAATGGCAATTAATTAATGACCCAGTCATACTATTGTGGGTAAGAGGATACGGGATTCCATTTCTAAAACCAGTATCTTAATCTCACGACCCAGCATGCCTCCTATCATCTGAATATAATATCATACACTTTATGTTTAGTGAAGTTATACTTATCACAATGTGATTCGTGTGAAGGATCGTTTCCTTCTTTTCATTTTTTATTATAAATCCAATGGAAATAACAGACTTATAATAAGTCTAAAATTCTTAAACGAGTGGGTGCTTACATAACAACATTAAGGTCAATTACAACTACATCAATGAATAGTTGGATGGCCACGTTAGATTTATTTCTTAGGAGTTATAAAAGATTTTACTACCTATCTATAGAAAGTATCTACGATTTAAAATGAACGAGAATTATTCCAATTTAATGGTTTACTATTTTGGTCTGAATATACTTTCCGCCTCTCGTCTTTACAAAACTACGAGTACTAAAGCCGGTGATTTATGTATTTACTCAGATTTTTGGGTTACTTGTCAACTAGGTATATACATAACATATATTTACAAGATATAGTTGATTTTTAAAATTTATCAGGGTTATCTAAAATTATTTTACAAACAATAAATACTTTAGAGTTCTTAAGATTTATCATCAATGTAAAAAAGAGCTGTACAGCCCGAGTACCTACTGTGCGCAAATATTGCAATTACCTGATTTAAAAAAAAAAAAAAAAAATACGTTGACCCGTCTGAAGAAATGAAGAAAAATGATATTTAATCAATCAAGAGCTAAATTTACATACAAAACTCGTTGTTAATGACTTACTGCGACTTGCCCGCGATTTAGTAAGTAGATACGGTACACCTACAAAAACGGACAGAAAGATGTTTTAAATATCTTGTTGTGTAATGCAAATCACTAAGATAGCTCAGCATTGACACATCAGCATTCAGCACAGTCTTTGCAGGATTAATTACATAATGGTAAAAATCTATCGAAGTGACAGTCAATCCTATTTGACAAAATAGACTGTCTAGAATTATTTTTTTTTTTTTCGGATCCTAACGATATAGGGTAGGGGCGACACGCTGTGAGAAGACCACCGATGGCCAGTGGATTCTGAGTTTAGTTTTGAATCTGTCAAACATATGAAGTAGCTAAAATTACTGACTGTTTTTTTTGGACTTTCAGGTTTTCAGAAAATGGAATCTATAAAAAAAAAAAAAAAAAAAGGCATTTTATTGCGTACGACAATAAAGTGCTCTCTTTCCTATTTAACTATATAGATGGAGTTAGATGTCCACTTCTTACGAGAATATCAAAATCTATAATTATGCTGTGAAGCTCACAGGAGATTTGTGTTCACTTCATACATTAGTTTAAAAAACAACGGGAAACGGGAACTAGAAGAACATGTATTTAAATAAATAGTACCAGCCTTAGGGCAACCACATGTTGGTTTTTTTTTTTGCATCAAAAAAAAAAAAAAAAACAACCCCTGGTTTCCACCATTTCAGAGCCTTCTCTGTTCGGTTCTAAATTCAATTTAGACATAATGATAATGCATTATCTGTTTCAGCCACCCTGTTGATTGCATATTATGTTGGTTGCATGGAAGTTATCAAGACGGTACTACTAGGTAGAGAGGAGCGTAGCACCGTCATCTTTGTATATATTATGATCAACTTCGCAAGATGGTGTTGGGTTAGTTTTTTTGTAAAAAAAAAAAAAAAAAAATAGGCGCACACGACAGAACGAACTCTGTGTCCTGAAATAAAGGTATATTGTATATTATGAAGCGTCAACTCCGATGAAAATGTCTATCTGAATTAGCCGGTCAGGCTATAAGCTTGATGGGTTCATAAAACACAGCCATGGCTCAGCTCTATCGTTGATCCTAGGTTCGAGAGTAACGTCTGTTTTTTCATCGTCCTCCAGTCCCAAAATTTGATGTTGTTACACCATGAGATCTGTCCATAGTTTTAGAATTTTTGTTAATTGGAATCCAAATAACAATTTGAATTTAGAATATTTGATTAACGTCACATTACTCATGCTGGTATAATTACACATAAGGTGCAAACCATATTTTGAAAATTAATTTAGATACGTAGTGTAATTGTTAATAATAATATTAATTTAACAAACATCAGTCGAAATACATGACCTAACAAGATCGTCATACCCAGATTCAGCTCAACCTTGCCTAAATGTTCCTTTCTAATAAACATTCACCGAAGATAACTTTATCCAGCAGAAAAATTGTTAGAATACATCGATAGAATGTAACCCCTACGAAAAAAAAAAAAAAAAATGCCCCATTACAATAGTAAGATTTAAGAGTCCGCATAAATCGGTATCTACGAACAGTATCAGTCAGTGGATAAAAATATAATACTTCTATATATTTTTTTTTCGCTTATTCCGTCAGGCATGCAGCTACCTCCGCAGCTCACAGTAAAGGTATCAATATTGATATACCTAATACGAAATACAGCGGCCTTAGCGTGGGCAACTCTATGCTGTGTGCCAGAGTTTATCGTAGAGGTATTCAATGTGATCAATCTAATCAGATTGCTCTATCACTCCTATTATTTATTATTATTTATTATTCATAAATCAATCTGGAACACTGAGCAGCTGATTAAAATTTATTTTAAGTAAAATAAATTTGAATCAGCAGCTTTAAAAGTATTTTATTTTTACTTATAATACAGTGATTATAAAAATCACTAAGTATCTACTTAAATACGGATGAAGTAACCGTAATTATGATAATATCTTTTATTTATTTTTGGCTTTATTTTGCTTGTCAAAATTGATAATATAAATACAATATTATTACACCTAGAAGTGTTTTAATATTTCACTATCTTTCAAAATCTACAATGTATACCTAATCTCAAAGGACGAAGCAATGAGGTATAATTGATGATTAAACGAACTTACCTGAAGTGAAGTTCTATCCCAATTATACGAGTTGCTTCGTCCGAAGAGATTAGGTCCCTCCCAGCCCTAGGACCCCTGATAAGTGAAATATTAATGTTCCAGGCAGGCTTTCAACTAAATGAGATGGGAACGCTCCAGTGATACCAACAAAAAATACAAAAAATAGAACTGCAGATTTTCTGCTTTCAAATAAGTGGTTAGAAAGGCAATACTTTGACGTATTACTACAATGTATACCTAATCTCTTCGGACGAAGCAACTCGTATAATTGGGATAGAACTTCACTTCAGGTAAGTTCGTTTAATCATCAATCACACTTTACTCCAAGGCCAGTTTCAAACAAGTGTAAATTAAAAATTTATAACACCCCCGACGATCCAAAGTATTTGAGTTTTCCAAAACATCATTTTCAAATAAATAATTATGTATTTAGGCAACGTCCATCTTGACAGCTTGACATTTGTCTATTGACATAATATTATGAACCTAACGGTTATCTAACCTTCTTTTCTACTAGAAAACTAGAAAAGAGCTGATAACTCTTAAACGGCTGAACCAATTTTTTTAGATTATAGCTAAGAACACTCTCGATCAAGCCACCTTTCAAACAAAAAAAACTAAATTAAAATCGGTTCATTAGTTTAGGCGCTACGATGCAACAGACAGATACACAGATACACAAATACACAGATACACAGACACACAGATGCACAGATACACAGATACACAGACACACAGATACACACGTCAAACTTATAACACCCCTCTTTTTGGGTCGGGGGTTAATAAAATGGTTGGCCAACAAAGCTTCCTTGGGGAAGTTTTGTTTTAAGAACCCGTCTAAGGTTTAGCACTTGATGTAAATTCGTTCTATAGCTGCTATCGTTGTCAGGGGCTTGAAGAAATCGTCAAAAGCTTTAGCGAGACTGAGTTGCCTTTGTTTTGCTTCATTATTGCCGGATTCAAAAGAAAAGCGGTTGGAAAAGTTGTTGTTGAAATGATCGCCACATTTTTCTCTGTTATTTAAATACCAAGATGAAAATTGTATTATTTTCTCGAGGACAATATTAAAATATATAATTAACTGTCACGAGGTTTTAACTTGTTATATCGGGTAACTGAAGTTACTTGTATTTAGATAGTTGCAAATTGTCCTATTTTCAATAACTAGCCATAACTGAAGCCCAGAAAATCTAGATTTTGGAACCTCGACTAAAAAAATTACTGGATCGTTTCCTCAAATGAACTTCAGTCTATACAGGCACGTACACTCTTTAAAGTCAATTTAGTGATAAGTTATCTTGACTGCGATCTCACTTGGTGGTAATAGATGAAGATGTAATTTAAGATGAAAGCTGGCCATCTTGGAATGGCAGTTTTAAAAACATTCTCCTAATCGGTTTCTACGTTTGGAAAGCTTGACCGTTTTAATGACCCGCCTTCACCAGTAAGGTGGTATCTAGCTCAAAGCCTCAAGAGTCAAGACCGAACCCAACTTAAGTTAATTTAAAAATTATGAATTCCCAATAGCGTTGATAGCCTAGTGGTTAAGACGTTGGTCTTCTATTCGAAAAGTCGGAGGTTCGAACCCGGCGTCTTTAACTTTCGGAGTTATGTGCGTTTTAAGCAATCAAATATCACTTGTTTTCGGTGAAGGAAAATATTGTGAGGAAATCTCTGCATGTCTAAAAGTTTTCCACAATGTTTTCAAAGACGTGTGAAGTCTGCCAATCTGTACTAAATACTTACTTAGCCAATGTGGTAGATTATGGCCTAAGCCCTTCTCATCCTGAGAGAATAATGATGAATTCCCAAATTTAGTCCCAAAAAAAAAACTTAGTCGGAAATCAAATCCAGGACATCGCACTTAAAGACTACATCGCTCACGACTGTACCTAGGAAGTCATTAATACTCTATTGTCGAATATTCGAACGGAAAATCTAAATGCATTCGCAGTCGTAAATTTTGCATAGCGCATTCAATCAAATTCTTTTATTTTAATATCCCGTTGTTTTTCTGCTCTACCGCCGAAGCTAAAATCACATTTGCAAACAAAAGTCCAGATTTATATTTGAGAGGATTTACTTTATATACGTCTGTGTGGGAACTGAAATCGGCGCAAAATCCCCTGATGTAGCCTGCCTGGTGCCGTTGATATCTATTAGCCCATTTTATGGCCGCGGTCGCTTCGCCATTTTGAATGGAATAATATAACCTAGCCAATTCAAAAATTACTATTTTTAGCCGAGGTTTTTAGAGTTGCCTTTGAAGTAATGTTTACTTTACATCTAAAAAAAACATTGTTTTTATTCAAATTATTTATGGTTCTGATTTGATTTCGACTTTGCGAAAATAAAAGGGTATAAAAGTTTATACCGATTCCTAAATGCTGCTTTTACGATTCTATTCCATAGAGTTAGCTTTTATGCACTGCAAAATCGCAAAATTTTCGTATTTTCGTAACGATCGAGGAATTTAACGATTTAGACCTTAGAGCCTGCATTAATGCAGGCTCTTTTGTGGGCATTCCACGTCATATGGAGTGGATGTTAACTTAGATAAGAAAAGTGAGATTCTGGAATTTGTTATTAGGGCCAATTGTACTTCTGATATAGCTGAGGGTCGTGAGCCGTGCCCCTTTTCTATTAATTATTATATTATAATGGTAGGAGTTTTCTTGGCTTTATAATGAGGTGAGCTACCTCCTTTCGCTTAAGAAGTACGTGATTGAAACTTTTAGGTTTAATGATTATTATGAGGGATAAATACGGGTACCGACAGCTTTAAGGTACGGAAAAAAGGGCAAAGGACCAATACATGGTCGGTCACCCATACAAATACAGACCTCAGTCAGCGCTATTACGAAGGAACAGTTTATTTGGACCCGTATAACGGCACTTGCTCTCTATAGTATTTTATCTCGAATATTCAAATGTTAAACTAAAACTTTATTCCTATGTCCTTTTATTTACATCGGGGTATTTGTACGGAACACGCTTCCACGGTTCCGTGCAATTGTGTCAACACCAACAGTAAACCACTGTATTTTTTTATATGTCCATAAAATACATAAAAGTATTTCGGTACATATATCGCAATTTAGGACACATTGCAAATAGATTTTGCTGTCAGACTGAGTATTGCGTCGGCAATACTGAGGTACATGCCACGTTGGTAGGTACCTACTTAGGTAGTGATTTTCTAATGCAAAAGTGTCGCCTCCATTTCCTAGCACAGGTTTTGAAGGTTTTCTTACTGCCTATTACTTATAGATGGCAATCCATACCTACTATTATTAGGTAGGTACTTTTACTTATTTTGAAAATAAAACAATGTGTGTCTGTAAGTATGTCTGTCTACTAATTTTTAAAACCTATCAAACGGTTTTGACTCTTGGTACCAAAATGTTCTGGAAAATTACCAAGTTCCCGCGGGATTTTCTAAAACTAAAATTCACACCAAAAAAGTCGTGAGCGTCATTTATTTTATATTAAGAGGGGTCTCTCCGTCACTTGCTCCATATAAACGTAGTTCCAATTTCATTTGAGTATTAAGCAACCAAAGTTACGCGGTCTTAAAAATTCACAACCAAACCTTTGAGCCCCTGTAATTTTAAAACTACATATTTTTAGAAAAATCTAAAACACCACAGGCACAGATATTACTTTCTAGAATATGTCTGCAAAATTTCATGGACTTTAGTTGCTTAATATTCAAATGAAATTGGAACTACGATTGTATGGAGTAAGTGACAGAGAGAGCCCTGTTAAGATAGCTTGCATCTCCGAGACAGATATTACCTAAGCTACTTTTTATCCCGGAAAATCAAAGAGTTCCCATAAGATTTAAAAACCCAAAACTTACGCTGACCAAGTTGCAGACCTATTTGTTGTTATAGCTGCAATGGAAATACACACTCTGAAAATTTCAGCTCACCAACCCCATATTTCGATTCATGAGATACAGCCTGCTGATAGACAGATGGATGGACAGCGGAGGCTTCGTAATAGGGTCCCGTTGCCACCTTTCGGCTACGGAACCCTGAAAACTTATATTTGAATTGTAATTGATTTTCGATATTTTGAGATTATAGTGAAAACCTTTAAACGAAGAAAACACAAACCATTAACAGGGCTCTCTCCGTCACTCGTTTCCACTCGTTTCATACAATCGTAGTTCCAATTTCATTTGAATATTAAGCAACCAAAGTCCATGAAATTTTGCAGACATATTCTAGAAACTAATATCTGTGTCTGTGGTGTTTTAGATTTTTCTAAAAATATGTAGTTTTAAAATTACAGGGGCTCAAGGATTTGTATGAAAAATTTTAAGACCGCATAACTTTGAAACCGAATATTTTAACAGAAATCTGGAAAACCACAGACATATTAGTTTCTAGAATATGTCTGCAAAATTTCATGGACTTTGGTTGCTTGGTATTCAAATGAAATTGGAACTACGATTGTATGAAACGAGTGACGGAGAGAGCCCTCTTAACTTTAATCCATTCACGCCGCGCGCCGCACCGTATCGCTTTAATTTACGTGATGTTTCATATTCCGTGGTCACGAACTCGCTTGATCGAGTCACGTAAACTAATTTGTAAATAAGCCAAAAAACTCATTGCCCTGAGTGGACAGTGTTTTGTAATCTCGCTCTAGGATGTAGGTAATTAGGGATTACCTAATGGGTACAACAGGTAACAATATTATTAGTGTGTGGTACCTATTGTGGTAATGAGAGTCGTAACTCTTATCATATTATTTTTATGGTTTTTGTTATATTCCCTAAGTCTGGGTAATACTCAGAAAAATACAGTGAGAAAAAATGATATTTTATCTATCATTTTTACTAGTATCCATGTAGTTTAACCGTGGAACTAGTAAAATTATTACTTTTCCTAATAGTTCACTGCATCCAAATCCTTTTAAGCGTTGAACTACTGGGATAAATTAATAATTGAACTCAGGTAGTGTGGAAAATTCAAGGAAACTTATTAAATTAAATAAAAAAAATGAAATTATGTAAGGTATAGGTTCTCTCATTATGTTCACAGGTATCATAATAATATTATGTAGTACAAGTTGTCCTACATAAAATCATTGAGAACGTATCTACCTCAGTGCATTTCATTTTTCATTTCATTTTTATTAGCTTCAAAATCAGAACTAAATATTATATACCTACCTACACGAATCTGTCACGAAAATTTCATGTACTTACAGCAAGCATCGGTGGTTCAGTGGTAGAATGCTCGCCTGCCACGCGGGCGGCCCGGGTTCGATTCCCGGCCGATGCAATCATATTTTTTAATTTTTTAAACCAGATCTTTCCAAATATTCCGATTTTTTTTTTAATGTTTAGATAATATGATTTTGACATAATTCATGCAATATGAATTGAATTTTTAACCCCCGACCCAAAAAGAGGGGTGTTATAAGTTTGACGTGTGTATCTGTGTATCTGTGTATCTGTGTATCTGTGTGTCTGTGTGTCTGTGTATCTGTGTATCTGTGTATCTGTGTATCTGTCTGTGGCATCGTAGCGCCTAAACGAATGAACCGATTTTAATTTAGTTTTTTTTGTTTGAAAGGTGGCTTGATCGAGAGTGGTCTTAGCTATAATCTAAAAAAATTGGTGCAGCCGTTTAAGAGTTATCAGCTCTTTTCTAGTTTTCTTGTAGAAAAGAAGGTTACATAACCGTTAGGTTCATAATATTATGTCAATTGACAAATGTCAAGCTGTCAAGATGGACGTTGCCTTGATACATAATTATTTATTTGAAAATGATGTTTTGGAAAACTGATACTTTGGATCGTCGGGGGTGTTATAAATTTTTAATTTACACTTGTTGTTATTTATGTTGTATTTTCATTCTATCAAACATGAAAGTTATTTGAGATGAATAAATTATACATATGCATATTATATAGGAATTAAAATACATACGAATGACATTCTGAACAGTGGTAGATTCTTTTGGAGATTCAAAAGTATACATCGATGTTCAAAAGTATATTTGTAAAAGTTTATTTGAATAAAAAATACATACACTATTTCCAATTTTTCCGTGAAAAATAATGACATAATTAGCTTGGACTAACAAAACCGCGCGACAGCAGCGTTTTACGATGAACATATCCAACGTCAGTGGAGAAGTATTAAGACACCCAAAACTTTAAAATCTAAAAACCAAATTGAAAAAAAAAAAAACCTACCTGATGTAATGTCTACTGTATGGTTGAAGCCGTTATTTTGTTATCAATCAGTGAAGTAACAATGTAAAACCAATCAATGACAAAAGACCTCGGTGGCTATCATTCGGTGTTAGACACTGAGTTAGCAAATTATTTTTATTTTATTTGTACCAGAAAGTTGTATCAATATAAATAAAAAGAAAGAAAAAGTGGACAGGGAAGCACTTATCTCTATAAGAGATCTCTACCAGTGACCCTTGGCAGTGCGAGAGGTTGCAAAGGGAGTAGAATAGGTACAGCAAAGATAGACAGTAATTATGAAAAAAAAAATAGTAGATATTATGTTATAGTATATACTTACAAATATTTATATATTAAATTAGACTTACAAAAACATACATACTTTAATACAACGCTTACTGTGGAGTATACATAGGCAAATTTTATTCTCGGAAATCAAAGTGTTCGCACGGGACTTTCTGAAACCTAAGTCCATGCGGACGAAGTTGCGGACAGCATCTAGTAATTTCATAAGTCACTAAGATAAACTATTTTTAACTCAGTCTGCGTTGGTCTCATAACTTCAATCTCTTGGAATGTTATCTTTTCTTTGTCTAAGAAATTTCTTTTACCTCAGTTTTATCAAAAGATTAATATAAAGGGGTGAGTGTAGGTCATAGAGAGGGGCATTACTGCTACTTTTAAATCATTTTCATTTAGTAAAATTGTAATTTTTGTTTACAGTTAATATACTTACTACTACGCACTTACAATAAATCGCTATATTAATTTATCTAGAAATTATGATCAAGATCTGATATTTCACAGGGGTTTCACGGAAAGTGAATTTTCGCACTTGATTGTAAGTCTGATAATTAAATTTCCGTAAAACATATCACTTGCTTCATTAATTTAACTCGACGTTTTTCCTTTTAACTAACATGATGATGTGAATGTTTTCGCTCGCGCACTTTTTAGCCGAGCTCAGGTCGATGACAGAGTGCGCGCAAATTTTTTGAATAATAAAGTGGGATTACATGTAGTAATTTTTAAACAGTGTGATATTTTCCTTTTCGCATGCTACCTATGAAATGGTCCCTCTCTAGAAAGTCGTTTTTAAATAAGGTGGAATTCCCAACTTCGCTACGCAAACCATCCGGCTTCTGAGTGCTTTGTCTTGCATTACGAAGGAGATACCCACTTACTTTGATCCCTTGCGGCTAAGTTTACTCTTATTACGTTTCCTAGTTATTAAAACTTAAGTTAAGATTAGCTTCTCTTTACTGAGATTAACAATTTAGTCTCTGAAATTTGTCTGAAGGATGCTAATTTTGACAAAGCTTACAATTACACTTAGCGTGCGTTTTCACTATAACATATGCCGCTCACTTGCTGGCACATGTCCTATCGAAACGCACCCTAAAATAGAATATCTAGATACAAAGTCGCTTTACCGCCTATGAATGTTTGAATGATTCAAAAATGGTAAAACTATTTTATGGGTGATCATAGTTACCTGTAACAATCTTATATATCACGATTACTAAGAACGCTTCAAGACAAAATAAACATAAAGTCCTTATTTTATTCGCCTTTTGAATTTTGCAGTTACGTTAAAAGCCATGTAAGTCTAGCGGGGTTGAAGAGTTGAAAAAAATTGTTTTGCTCGCAATGGTCACTGATAAATATTGACTTGAGAATAACATGACAAACCTTATATTTTCTATTTCGGAAATCAATTCTGATTTCTGACCCTTGACCGAAAATATTTGTTGGAAAACAAACCTTATTATAAAGTTATCCCTATCTATCCCTAATTAAAAATTAAAACTAAACTACAGGATCGCTCGCGGGGGCTCCCTCTCAGAATGACAAGGAATCGTAATATAGTCCATCACGCTGACCAAGTGCGGATGGACAGACTTCACAAACCTTTGCGAATATTATGCAGAACTCTCAGATATTAGCTAGAATGCAGGTTTTACCAATTTGCTTGTTAAAGAGATGCGTCCGGGATCGTACCCCAGGCCTCCTGAATAAAAAGCTGGCATTATAATCACTAGGCAATCACCTAGTGGCATGAAGTCATAGAGGCGTTGAAGCACTGCTAACCCTTTTTGAAATAGCTCAATCTGCGAGTGAATGGAAACTACCTAACTAATCAATGCCTACATTTTCATCAAACCCAATGCACGCCAATGCAATCACCGCTTCTTAGGATAACACTGTTATATAAATAGTGATATCCTAATTAAATCAAACCTATCGATAACTTGTTACTCGGATTTCTTACTGTCTTTTTTGAATTGACTGCAATCCCATCTGGTGAGTGCAAGTAATGAGAAGAGTCTAAGATGAAAGCGGGCTAACCTGGAAGTGGTATTGCAGTTTTTATCAAATCCATACCCATTTAGTTTCTACACGGCATTGTACCAGAGCACTAAATCGCTTGGCGGCACGGTAGGGTGGTAACTAGCCACGGCCAAAGCCCCTCACCAAACCAGACCAAAAATTTAGAAAGTATGAAATTCTAAACCCCTGCCGGGAATCGAACCCGGGACCTCGCACTAATAAGAACACAGCGCTTACCACTGCGCCAGAAAGGTAGTCAAATGATGAAAAATAGTAAATGTTCACAGATTGTGGCTTTCGTTACCTATTTGATGCTAGTTGTAGTATTTTCAAGCGCATAGTTTTTCGCGACGTTCTAAGAGTTCTGAATAAAACATCTGGGAAATGTGTGCTCAACGGCGAATGCATCCGTGTTTGTTGTTTTACAAAGAGGGCAATAACAAACCGCTGAATTATTAAACAGGTCTGTGTTCCGCCTTTGCTTTCGTGAAAACTATTTTTGGGTTGAAAACTAGACAAAATTTGGCTAGTGGATATTTTTTCAGAACATTTTTACTATTTGGGAACTAACCTGTATCTATAGACTATAGGTAATTCTGTTGAAAATGTTATGCAAACAAGTATAAATTAAAAATTTATAACACTCCCGACAAGTGAAAATTACAGTAATAACTAGAAAAGAGCTGATAACTTTCAAACGGCTGATCCGATTTTCTTGGATTATAGCTAAGAAAACTAGATCAAGCCACCTTTCAAACAAAAAAAAAAACTAAACTAAAATCAGTTTAGGAGCTACGATGCCACAGACAGATACACAGATACACACGTCAAACTTATAACACCCCTCTTTTAGGGTCGCGGGGTTGTGTCAGTCTGGCCAATGTGGATTGTTGTCGAAAATACGGGCAGCATTTCCACGCTGAAAAGCCACGCTGATTCTTTACGTAAAATTAAAAAACTTCTGGTCCATCAGGATTTTTTATTTAGATACAACTTATCTTGACTTCAATCTGACCAGTGTACCTAAGTGATGATGCAGTCTAAGATGGATGAGTTAAACTGAAAGGAGTATGGCAGTTTTTTATTAAAACCAATATCGCTATGGTTTCTGCATGGTATCGTCACATGAGTAGGCATCTTACCGGGACGCTATATCGCTTGGCGGCACGGCTTTGCCGGTAGGGTGGTAACTAACCACGCCCGAAGCCTCTTACCAGGAGAGCGGTGATAATAACTATTGGAATAAAAATTCAACTTGTAATAGGACAATAAAATATGCCACGTAACGATCACGGACTGACTGTACCGTACCTACTGTTTTAACAAAATATATTAGGTATATTTAGTTAATTAAAGCCTTCTCGTGCAAGGCTAAACAATAAGTTACCAGATTACTGATAGTGATAGAAGACAATAGTGTGGATTGTACAAATGCTGCTATTTTAGAACAATACAGGCTTCTGGTTGGGACAATAAGGATAGAGCGGGCGGGGGTTTAAATTGCTGGAGAAGTTTCGTTAACCGATGTAGTTTTATTGTAGATGATTTTGAAATGGTATTTTACTTCAATACTTCGGCCATCAGTTTTTCCATGGTATACAGTTCAAAATTTGTCAAATTCTTTGCTATTTTTTTTAACCCCCGACCCAAAAAGAAGGGGTGTTATAAGTTTGACGTGTGTATCTGTATATCTGTCTGTGGCATCGTAGCTCCTAAACGAATGGGCCGATTTATATTTAGTTTTTTTTTGTTTGAAAGGCGGCTTGATCGAGAGTGTTCTTAGCTATAATCGAAAACAATCGGGTCAGCCGTTTGAAAGTTATCAGCTCTTTTCTAGTTTTCTTATAGAGGTTTTTGTGTCGGTGGTTTTTTAAATTTTAAGTTATACAATTTGCGCTTCAGTTTATCTTGTACTCAAAAAAGTATTGTAAGTGAAGAGGGTTGAATTTCCCGTACAGATTTACAGAGACGTGCTCGGAAACCGAAATAGAAAATGTGAAGCAACAATTTTTTACATGACCTCGAGGTTTTTTGCCAGTTCAAATTATTTTTATTTACTTTTCACCCGACTACACGGTTTAACAGTCTATCACACTTCACACTAATATTATAAAACGAAAGTTTGTGTGTATGTTTGTTACTCTTTCACACTATAATTTAGCTACTTTTTATCCCGGAAAATTAAAGAGTTCCTACAGGATTTTTGAAAAACTTATATCCACGCGAACGAAGTCGCGGACATCTGCTAGTGTAGGTATATAAATGTTCGTCGGTTCATCGGTTCCTACATGACGGTCACGGCTGCTATTAAATGGTATATAAATCAAAGTGCTTCAAAACAGCTTGATATCGTTTTCACAAGTAATTTAATTTGTTCTTGAACTTAGCCTACAATTTCTTAATGAAAATAGTCTATTTTCTATTATTACGTGATAAAAATGTCAGGCGAGTAGGGCATATAATTACTCGGAAGCGTTTAGGTACACCACAGAATTTTAAATATCGTATTCGAAATAGTATCCGAGTTCTTCAATAACAGAGAGACCTGTCACCGGAGTTTGTGTAGCTACAGTATGGCAATCACGATTTCCTCTGATTGGTGGAAATACTCTCTCCCTATTGGTGGAAATGCATAGTTGCAGCAAATATACCATAGATTCCAGTCAAAAAATTGTGTCAATGATTAATGAGACTTTTTCGCATTTAACCAGTGGGATAGACGTATCAACGTAAACCTAAAACCACTCTGTCTTAAAATGGAAGATAGATATAATACCAAATCATAATATACTTCTGACATCCAAAGCAACGTAATTTATTTAAATTGTCACGCTATACAAATACGTCTGTTTTACAATAACGCAAACTGATGTTTCACAACACATCTGTACGGCAACAAGTTGTTCCCTTTACCACTTCTATACATAGCCTAAATTCTGTGATCCACACCATTTTATTTAATAAGGATTTCGGTCTGGCACCAACTTAAGATTTCTCTCAGCGATTACGCGAAGGAATTTGTATAATTAAGAAATTCCAAGATTTAATTTTACTTCTTAGCAGCTTGAACACATTATTAAGTACTAGCTGATGCCCGCAGCTTCGCCCGCGTGGATTGGTCAGATCCCCTGCAGCATCAGGATTGAGGAGTTGGACTCCAAATTTTTTATGAAACAATGTCGCAAAGTTCCTCTATCGATTAAAAAAGAAATGACGCAAATCGGTTCAGAAATCTCGGAGATTTCGGTGTACATAGGTAGAAAAACACAACTCCCTTTTTAAAAGTCGGTTAAAAAAGTACCCTATTTTACGCCCTGGTCAATCCTCTACTTGCCTGTGAAAGTCCCGTCAAAATCGGTTCAGCCGTTCCAAAGATTAGCCTTTTCAAACAGACAGACAGACAGACAGACAGACAGACAGACAGACAGACAGACAGACAGACAAAAATTTTAAAAACGTGTGATTCAGTTATGGTATCGTTCAAATAACCATATGAGCTTAATATGAGGTAGTTATTTCGAAATTACAGACAGACACTCCAATTTTATTTATTAGTATAGATGTCGAAAAACATAGTAGAGTGTAATTTGAATTACTGACTGACTGACAGATAACGCACAGCCTGAGCCGCATGGACCAAGAAATTGCAAATATACCTTGAGTACCGTAGAGGAGGTATAAGGAATGATTTTAAGAAAATAAGCATATTTTTTTACATTACTATACCTACTTATATACTATCTAGTAATTAAATAATTTAAATTATATGAACTTAACAACATAACTATTTATATCAAACTGCCTGAAACAATAAGTATTTTTTCTATTACGCCAACTTTATTGACCCATATTCGCCATGTTGAATTTATAACTACGTAACACTTTTTATGGATTGTTTGTATGGATGGATGGATGTCTATTGTTTGTATGGATTTGTTATTTGAGATTCTAGAATCCTTTTACAACTTAGAAATGTGGGAATAAAATATCGTAATCTATGGTCAAACTATATTATTATGTATACCAATAAAACAAATTGGAAAAGTAGGGCCGAAGTCGGCCGCGCGGTATTAAAGTACCTTTTTTTACAAAGCTGAATAACTCGTGCAACGAACCTAGAAATTCTTTGCTCCGATATATAAAAGAAATTGGTAAAGTGTGAATAGGGCTGTCACATAATGTAGGAGTTTGGAGTCGCTATCAAGGTTTTAAAACTTTTTTTATGTATCTGTAAACTAGCGAATACCCGGCGAGTGCTACTACGTTAAACATAATGTGTATAATGCATTGTTTTAGTGGTCTAAAACCATTTCGCATTATTGCCTTTCTAATGAAACCGATTTGGGGCACATCGGTTGGATCCAACCGGACCGGACATAGGCAGAAACAATTTTTGTGTTTATAATATATATGAAGAGCTAACAAGTAAAACGGTTTATGCACAAAAATAAATTTTACAGGAGGAGCAAAAAGCTGAAAGAAAGCTGTTGAAATTTGGATTAATTAAGCCGTTTTGATCGGAATCAAGATTCTTGGATCCAATTTTAGCACTTATTTAAACCATTTTGTTTGGAAATGAATTGAGAGTTGTATTCAGTGATCGCAATCGCAAGCTTTGATCTCAAGTTTAGCATAGTTTTAGACCGCTTTGCTCGAAAATAAGTTCAAATTTTTTTCCAGTGAGCTAAAACATCCAGGTTAAAGAAAAAAAAAGGATTTTGATTCGAAGTTTAATAACACCGTCCTTTTCGCCAGCTCCTCAAATATTTTAGCAGGTACGATACGTATTAAAAATAAAGTAAATTCTCACTGTTTTTTTTTTAGTAAAAATACGCCGCCTACCTACCTACCTTGAGCCTTAGGCCATTTAAAGTTCAAAAATAATATCACTTTATCTTATCTACTTTTACTTTTTTTCACTGAAGTCAAATGTCACTAAGTTTTGATATGGGTCTGACTTAGGTCCAACTTATGAATATTTTATTTTGGTCAGTATTTTTGGGATGGAACTTGTAAATCAACTTTTTATTTTGTTCTTATAAGAATAGAACTGAAAAAGATATTGCCAAAAATAAAAATAAAGTATCTTTCCTTCAATACTTTTGCAGAGGCGTATTTATTACTGGCTTTTGCCCGCGACTTCATCTGCATCTTTTAAATTTTCCTGAGAAAAAAGTAACAGGAATCATTCCGTGTATCATCTACTTGCCTGCGAAAGTCCCGTAATAATCTATTCAGCCGTCTGATTAGCTCGGACCGACAGATAGATAGACAGACAGAACGTAAGCTTAATGAAGTGTAGTTATTTTGTAAAAAAAAAAACTAATAAAAATGTCTCGTCAGCCTTCTAATTAATATCTATTCTATTAAAATCACTGCATTCTTTTCAAGAATTATAATATTAATTATTTACACCCATCATGCTGCTTCAGAGCGGTTAAGTGGGTTATGACTATGAAGAACCATTCCAAAAATTCTAAAAACTAATAAAACTTAGGTCAATTTTTTTGTACTTACCATTTGAGATAAATCGCTGAAATTAAATATAATGTATATGACTAACAAAAGAAAAAGGGAAATATAAAACATTTCAAACGCAACCTTATGTCATGATATTGTAAACTATGAAAAAATCGTTGTAACGTCTCATGCGCAAGATCTGATAAAAAAGTATTAGCACTCCGAGTTAGGTTTTTAAAAGCTGACAACCGGAATACTGAATTAAACGGGGTACTAACTAGTGTCTATGAAACTTATGCAAGTATGTAAGATAAGGGAAGACTTTAGTTGCAAGTCTGATCTAAAAAATGTTATTCAATCAAATCAAGCACAAATCCGTCGTTTTATTTCTAAAGAACGGTTAACTGCAAAAAGTTTTTTTAAAATTTTATTCACCCAAAAACGTGACAGTTTTCAAAAACTGTGTTGCGTGTTTCTATAAAAGAATGCTACGTATGATCAAAGTTGTAAGTTTGGTTCTACGTAGCATTTTTTATTAGAAACATCGGTTTTATAATTCACATGTTTTTTGGCGATAATTCAAAAACTATTTTTTGAAGTTAACCGCTGTTTAGACATCGGATGGCAGAAATCAGTGTGACCTGTCTTATTATTTAATTCTTTGTTAGAAAAATGTTCGATCAGCGTTAATTGTTGAGGAAGGTTTCTAAAAATACTATCTCTTATTTTTCTTAAATCTTAATTTCCTTTTTTTTAAACAAAAATAGCGAGCAAACGAGCAGGCGGGTCACCTGATGTTAAGTGATTAAGGCCGCAAATGAACATTTGCAACACCAGTGGTACCGCCGATGCGTTGCCGGCCTTATGGATGTTGGGTTCTTTGCTGATTGTTTTATTAGAAGTGGCAATTATTATGCCTCAAATGTTCATAAAGACTTGCAACTAAGTATGTAATATTAAAACTCTCTAAGCAAATGGTATTATGTAGTGGTACTGAATAAGATAGTAGAGTATTCTATAGGGTATAATTGAAGTCTACAATGCATTAATGTGTGGAGGAAATCGTATGGATGTGAATCTAGCATGCTGTAACGGCGTCTGCTTACTTTCTGAACGCGCTGTGAGACCTGGGAAATACAGTATCTTGTTAGTAATATAGCCTATAGGATACTATAAATATCTAACTAGAAAGAAGTTAATAAAATTATACTATTAAGAGAAGTCCCAGTGCTCTGCATAAAAACGTAGTTTAGTTTTCATTTGATATTGACCAATCAAACTCAATGAAATTACGTACTAGAAACAAACTATGTTTGTATGAAATCTGTGGAAAAATGTAGTTTAGATTTTTCAAAGTTACAAAGACTCAAAGATTTGTATGTATCTTTGAGTATAAGTATCTTGCAAACTACAATTTTTTCCGGGGAAAACTACAGACACAGATATTAACAGGGCTCTCTCCGTCACTTGCTTCCACTCGCTTCATACAATCGTAGTTCCAATTTCATTTGAATATTAAGCAACCAAAGTCCATGAAATTTTGCAGAGATATTCTAGAAACTAATATCTGTGTCTGTGGTGTTTTAGATTTTTCTAAAAATATGTAGTTTTAAAATTACAGGGGCTCAAAGATTTGTATGTAAATTTTTAAGATCGCGTAACTTTGAAACCGAATATTTTAATAGAAATCTGGAAAACCACAGACACAGATATTAGTTTCTAGAATATGTCTGCAAAATTTCATGGACTTTGGTTGCTTAATATTCAAATGAAATTGGAACTACGATTGTATGAAGCGAGTAGAAGCGAGTGACGGAGAGAGCCCTCTTAATGTCCAAAACGTGTCTCTAAAATTCTGTTGAATTTGATTGATTAATATTCAAATAAAAACAAAACTAAGTTTGTTCGGAGCGTGCCAAAATAAACTTCTCTATAAATTGTTTATGATAATAATAATAATATCTGAAATGCCGCTTTGTCGTATTAAGAGCATAATATTATTTATAGTTAAAAAGGAGTTTGGTCAATTTCGGAAATAAGGGCAGATAATAAGGCTCTATTTATAATACATTTAAAGATCTGGTGTATCACATTTCTTTCAAGCTACTCGTAACTCATTCCATCCTTGACGCGATCATTAGGTCAAGTGAGAATAGATAAAAGTAAAATGCATCCAAAACAACCTACGTTTTTAACGATGTAAACCACTTATTTACCTTTAAACAAATCTTGTAAATCATCTGAAATAACTATTTAGACAAAACCAATGTGTTCCTTGAATATCTTACCTAAAGAGAAAAATATTACATTTTTTTCTATAGGTAAGATATTCAAGGAACACATTCTATAGGTAAGATCATAATCACTGTTAATTTATATTTAACAGCATATTAAATTCAATGATGAGCGATATAAAGGTCGTGAAAACTGCTATTATATTATTACAGCTTTTAATAAAAACAGTCAAAGTGCTATTTACTTTTACTAAGAATTAGGTTCACCGCAAACGTAATACTTTTAAGAGGGCTCTCTCCGTCACTCGTTTCATACAATCGTAGTTCCAATTTCATTTGAATACTAAGCAACCAAAGTCCATGAAATTTTGCAGACATATTCTAGAAACTAATATCTTTGTCTGTGGTTTTCCAGATTTCTGTTAAAATATTCGGTTTCAATGTTACGCGGTCTTAAAAATTTTCATACAAATCTTTGAGCCCCTGTAATTTTAAAACTACATATTTTTAGAAAAATCTAAAACACCACAGACACAGATATTAGTTTCTAGAATATGTCTGCAAAATTTCATGGACTTTGGTTGCTTAATATTCAAATGAAATTGGAACTACGATTGTATGAAACGAGTGACGGAGAGAGCCCTGTTAATATTAGCGAGAGCCGTCCACCATTATTAGAGGCAGCTTCAAGTCAAAGATGAATATCTTCTAGGCAAGCGCGCTCCATCTTAAGTTGCATCATCACTTAGTCTTGTCATTGATTGCAGCCAACCGTAGTCTATACCGTATAACCGTATCATATAAAAAATATATGATAAAAACTCGCCGACATTACAAGCTATGCAGTAAGGAACATCGAAGTTCGAACGTCACAGCGATTTAGTGAGGCTGTGGAATTTTGTAATTTATATCACAACAATCCAAGAATATATTTATTGTTAATCTATTGTAGCGGGCTCAAACGCAACAATAGATTCATGAATTTTTTAACATAATAATATTTTCCCACAAAAATCACTCTATATCCATGCTCAAAAAATTCAAAAATATTTGTTGTTAACGCTTCGTGACGTCATTGATTACCTTCCGTAGAGCGTGAGGTTAAAAATTAATGATATTAAAAATAAATAAAAAGCATGTTTTCAATTTAATTATTCTCTTTAATAATGAATTCTAGCACCATAAACTACCGCTATACAAAACATCACATGATTTTATGATTACAGTCCAAGGTCCTATTCTCCAAAACGCGATTCAGTAACGACAAAAAATTGTACAAGACTAGTATTTGGTAAATTTTTTTTTCATTTTTTTCAATATCGCTGTTGAAATGTCGCGTGTGTGATTTAGTCCTAAGCTCTAATAAACTTTTGTATATTCAATAACGAATGACGTTATTCATTTACGACGCACGGTAACTTGTGTTACAGCCTATAAAACTCACGTTCAGTAAATATTAGTTTACCATTAAGAAAACGGTCTATATTTTCTTGGAAATCCATTTCGTTGTTATTTTTGTGCTAAATCTTAGTAAACGTTAAAATATGAGAGGCTTAAAACACGGTTAGTTACTCTCCCGGTAAACCCGTTCCGCCAAGCAGCTTAACGTTTCAGTATGCTTAATTTCAAAGCCAATTTTAGCGAAAGGTGAAAAGTGAAAAAGGGGTTTTCAATTCGTTTGTTTGACAGTATACATCGATGTTTGACAGACTGTAAGGCCTCATTCGCACGAGAGCTTTTTTAACGGACGTTCAAATAGAACAAATGCATTCCTAAGTATCTGTTCACACGTCAACGCTTTTTTAACGCGCACTTTGTATTTTCAGCCCAACGCCGGGTTTTAACGCAACGCTTTTTTAACGCTCTTGCGAATTAGAGCTAAGGCCCACTTGTACCAAACTGTTTAAACTGGTTTCCAGATTGAATTACAACTAAATTAAATACCTATTTATTTAACTAGTTATAAGGATATTTCAAGCATATTATAAACCCACGCTGATCCAACGAATAGTGACAGAGCGGCGCTTGTGGTATGACCTCGGGCATGAGCTATGCCTGATTTGTGACTAAAAGTCTGACACTGCAGCCATAGTGGCTGTTTTCGTCGGATTCTTTTCGCTAGTGCAATTGTGGCCTATTTTCAAACGCTAATTTCTAGGCAGTAAAATTAAATTTTTCAAACTTTTATGAGTTAAAAAGGTGTACAATAGATTTCAAATAAGCCAAGAAATAAAACCTCACTTCGGCCGTTGTGGCGTTATTCGTAGGATACGACGATTTATGGTCGAACAGAACATGGACACCTATTTCTGAAAAGAAAAAAAAAATAGCTCCCTTATTAATTTACTCAACCGGGAAGCCAAACCACGGGAAAACTATTGATCAATACGCAATCAATCTCTGTACACGGTAGTGGGCAGCGGTAGTCGGCACCGGTCAGCACGAATATATTTTATCAGTATTTCAATCATTAATCATTGTACTATGTATGTACTGTGGTGACCGCACGAGTATTTGTGATCTTTCGAGAGCCATTAAAAACAGACATCCACTCGTCACAATACTCATAAAGTAATACTGGCATACTTTACTGTTTTTTGTATATTATTTTATTTAATCAAAATGTATTACTGCACATTTTGTCATCCATAGGTACTTTATATTATAAATGCAAAAGTGTGTATGTCTGTCTGTCTGCTAGCTTTTCACTGCCCAACAGTCTAACTGATTTTGATGTCGTACGCTAACATCCCGGGGAAGGACATAGGCTACTTTTTATTCCGGAAAATCAAAGAGTTCCCACGGTATTCTTAAAGGTCCATCCGTTTAACCGATTTATATAAAATTTGGTACAGTGGTAGCTTGCATCCCGTAAATAGAAATAGGCAACTTTTGATCGCGGAAAATGAAAGAGTTCCGACGGAATTAAAAAAAATCAAATCCACGCGGACGAAGTCGCGGGCATCCTCTAGTAATACATAATCAGGTACGATTTTTCCCGAAACGTCGTCAATAGAAAATCTTACCCCTAGTTGCCGCTAGGCATCATCGGTGTTGATCAGGCGAGCAGAATTGCCATGCTGATTGGCGATGGGCAACCTTTGGACCCTGGTGGGCGCCCAGGATACGTTCTCTTTCCTTTAGACGACGGCCATGCTATTTGCCTCTTCGCCCCAGTAACCCATTTTACTAAACCTGTGGAACTTCTACATTCAAAACACAATGCGAGGTAGGTACTTACCAACTATTTATTTTTGCTATCCGAGTGATTTGTTTTAGAACTCATATTATTTGCGCCCTGCACGCACAGAACCGTGTATGTCGGCAAAAGCTGTCAATAAATTACCTACCAGCTAATCTCAGAAAGTACCTTGTATGGGTTTTCATAAAGTTTTCACGAACGGACGGAATTACTCCAGAATTGTTTAGTGTGTCATTTATGAAGGTTCAGTGTGAATTGATCGAATTATGTCGAAACACACGCTCAGTTGAAAAAGTCGGTGAAAATCGCTTGAAAGCTTTATTAGCGAAAGCTGCTTAAACTGCTAGATCTATATAAAAACAACAAATTAAAAAAAAAAAAAACAATGTTTCTCTCAAATAGATCTCAAAAAAACTTTCAATTCTTTATGTAAAAATAATGTTTGTCTTTAAAGTATAGTTGTCAACAACCAAAAATTATTCTGCAACCCAAAATCTGTGAATACTTTGGCTACCCATGCAAAGCCGGGACGCGGACGTAGCAGTTTATGATGTCTAATATTTGTACGACTATAACATACTACTTACCAATACCAAATATCATTAGACATTAAAACATTTATTATATATAAACACTAGCTGATGCCCGCAGCTACGCCCGCGTGGATTTAGGATGCATGTATTATACATATAAACCTTCCTCTTGAAACGCTCTATCTATTAAAAAAATTTGCATCAAAATCCGTTATGTAGTTTTAAAGATCTAAGCATATATAGGGACAGACAGACAGGGAAGCGACTTTGTTTTATACTATGTAGTGATAATATCGCTGAACTTTTCCATTTCACTGTACTAAAAACTTTAGGTATAATAAAATTTCTCGGTTATGGAGATTGGTTAAAAATGACTTTGTAATTTTATCCGGTAGAACCAAGAGTAAGGCAGTGATTTAAAATAAAAGGATGAAGCGAATAGCTTCAGTGGAAAACTGATAAGTCACGGTTTGTGGAAATTCCCCGGTATAATATAATACTTTGTCAATTTTCTGGTATTTTTCTTAGGTTTTTTATATTAAAAAGTGGAGTATGTACTATTATTAGTCTTAACAAACAAGATCTTCAAAGAACTCTACCATAGTACATCTATTAAATAATTTATATCTATTACAATATAAACCAAAGTCTGATACATTTTCTCAGAAAATGAAACGAAAGAAAAACTAAAAGAAAATTAGATTCAATTTTCTGAACCCACATACTTAATAATTCTCATTTCATTTCATATAACTATAAAGAGCTTTAATATTATGTTAATGTTGGAAAAAAGACTCATCTCCTTATACTAGGAATTCCCTTTCTTTCTCTTAATAACGAATGTTAACAGAAAGGTCACGATCCACGAAAGGTTCTCATCGAACGATGTATCGAAGGAACGGAGATAAATAATATCCTGGATTAGCACATAGGCTACTTTTCATTCCGGAAAATCAAAGAGTTCCCACGGGATTTCGATAAACCTAAATCCACGCGGACGAAGTCGTGGGCATCAGTTAGGACTATTTTATATACTAAGTAGGTACGGCTCTTCTCTCAGAATAAAAAGGGTTTAGGTCATAGTCTTCCACGTCAGTCAAGTTGGATTGCCAGACTTCACACATCTTTCAGAGCATTATTGAGAACTCTAAGGCATACAGGTTTCTTGTAAAAGTCCTGTAAAAATATCAGAATTAAACAAAAAGTGAAGTAACGTCGCTAGTAAATAATAATTAACAGACGATAAATTTTGTAGGTACGAGTAGATGTACATACATACCAATGATTGAAAGAGTGCGTTTGGTCTTTAGAGAGCTATTGAAACCATCTGTTCCTGCGTAATGGTCAACAATGGCTTGCCCTATACGTAATATTTATCGTCCGAGTGTATTTTGGTTTTTCATGAAAAAGTAGAGCTTTAGTTATCCACTTCAATTTTTATCCGGAAAAATCAAGGAGTTTCAGTAGGATTAAAAAAATATTGAAATCCACGCGGACGTAGTCGCGGGCATCAGCAAGTAGTCCATAACTTCTTATGCCTGAAAACATGTAAACATGTTTGGAAAACTTAGACCTTCCCAAACGCTTTTATCGGTACGTAGGTACGTCAGTAATTCATCCAAGTACGTCAGTCATGCTTATGAATAACTAGTGTTTTGCTCGGTGCGCGAGCTGCTAAAGCAGCTCGCGTGACGTGGTTGGGTTAACTGTATTATACTAAACCAAATTTATTTATTAAGATACACAATTCACCCCAAAAAACCCACAAAACGACACCCATATAAATTTTTTCTTAAAAAGTGCATGTCCGCCATCTTGGATTTTAAAATAAATGTCGTTATCAAAATTAGCACCCTGGAAAACCCTGAAAACGACATCCATATTATTTTTTGTAAAAACGGGGTAGTTGGGGTTAATAAAGTAGGGTGCGTGGGTGCGCGGACCACTAAAGTGGTCCGCGAGCATGCAGAGATTATTTCACCGATAGACATTCAGATCCTGATCATCTTTTGCCAAGAAACCACTCTTCCATCTTTTATAGCCTCCGAGATAGACACCGACAAAATTTGTACGGCGGCCATCTTGTTTTTCCAAAATTTTCCACTTTTTCTATTAATCGTTTCCTACATTCTTTAAAGATTGCGAGTTTCAACGAAATCGGTTGGAAAACAAAAGAGTTGCAAAAATCACGTCGGTCGCCATCTTGTTTTTCTGAAATGTCATAATTTTTCCCTACTCGTCTCCCCCACCCGAACACATCTCGCCTACATTATCGTATCGTTTTCCGTCTCTTTCTAGGAGAGTGAGACATTCAATATTCGCCATACAAAATGTATGGGAAAATAAATTCCGCCATTTTGATTTTTTTTTCTATTCTTCGAGTAGACCTTCGGATTTTGATCATCTTTTGCGAAGAAGCCACACTTCCATCTTTTATACCCTCCGAGCTGGACACCGGCGAAATTTGTATGGCGGCCATCTTTTTTTCGCCATTTTGAATTTTTTTCCGGCTTTTTGGCAATTGGATGACGTCATGAATGACATTTGCTCGAGCACCCCCCACCTATCTTCAACACCTTAAGCGGGCCCTCCACCCGTCTCCGAAACCCTCAATCATCAGCTCTCTCCATAATTTTGGCTTACTAAGTTTTTGTTTTCTATACGACACCATCAGTGAAAAAAAAATTTTTCATACAAAATTTTACAGGAGTTTCTTAGTTGAAAATCTCGAAAATCTCCCCAAAAGTGGCAACACCGGTTGCATATTTCCATAATGCCAGCTGAGATACACAATCGATTCATACATATTGACTTTCCAAAATGTTGCCAACTGCCTCAAAAACGTGATCAAAATTTCGAAAAATTCAAAAAATTACAAAATGGCCGCCAACTCGTTACGCAGAAATAAATTACATCGTTCTACAACTTTTCCAATAACTACAGGATATACCGCTCCCGATGACGTTGCAATCTCTCCTCTCGCTCGCACCCACGTAAAACGATCGCCCCTGAAAAAACACCACGTCGAAAATCACTTTTTCTTTGATAAATTCCAGTGTTGCCAGTCTTCGGCGACAAAAATACCCAAATGTCATTTGTACGAGCAAAACACGTAATCGCTTATACTTAGATTTTTCAAAAAGCCCGTATTTCGATTTTTTACAATTTCCCGAAAATCTTGAAATTTCCCCAAAAAATGGGGTAATTTTTTTCCTCCAATCTATACCTTGAGCCTATACGTACAATCGCTTCATAGAAGCCGAATCGCTCCGATGTTGCCAACTTTGGGATATTTAACTTTTAAAATTGCGTTTTTTCGTACCTCGCACAAAACGGCCGCCATGACAGCCGCCATCTTTAATTTTTAAAAACCACTCCCGTTCTGTCAAAATTCAGGATCATTGTGAGCGAAACAAGAAAAAAATAATTATTATCGATTTCCTGTTTCGGATCTGTGGCGCCGCGGTTATGGGTCGAAAAATGAAAATTTTGAAAACGCTACGGTTCGGCCGCCATCTTGTTTTTTCAATTTTTTCGACATTTCCCATTAATCGTTTACTATTTTCTTCAAAGATTGCAAAATTCAACGAAATCGGTTGGAAAACAACGGAGCTGCAAAAATCACCTCGGCCGCCATCTTGTTTTTCTGAAATTTCATAATTTTTCCCCAGAGGGTTTCCGAAACCGAACACAACTCCCCCACATCATTATATCATTTTCCGTCTCCTTCTAGGAGAACAATTATGTCAATGAGTGAGTCAGTGAGTCAGTGAGTGGTAATCGAGCTATATATAGTATAACTAGTGTTTTGCTCGGTGCGCGAGCTGCTAAAGCAGCTCGCGTGACGTGGTAATGTTTAGCTTTATTGTATTAAACCGAATCGAGTTATTAAGATGCAAAATTCACCGCGAAAACACCATAAAACGACACCCATATCGATTTTTTTCTTAAAAAAGACATGTCCGCCATCTTGGATTTCAAAATAAATGTCGTTATCAAAATCAGCCCCTGGAAAACTCTGAAAACGACATCCATATCATTTTTTGTAAAAACGGGGTAGTTGAGGGTAATAAAGTAGGGTGCGTGGGTGCGCGGACCACTAAAGTGGTCCGCGAGCATGCAGAGTTTGTTCCACCGAGTAGACCTTCGGACCCTGATCATCTTTTGCCAAGAAACCATTCTTCCATCTTTTATAGCCTCCGAGATAGACACCGACGAAATTTGTACGGCGGCCATCTTGTTTTTCCAAAATTTTCCACTTTTTCTATTAATCGTTTACTACATTCTTCAAAGATTGCGAGTTTCAACGAAATCGGTTGGAAAACAAAAGAGTTGCAAAAATCACGTCGGTCGCCATCTTGTTTTTCTGAAATGTCATAATTTTTCCCTTCTCATATCGCGCTTCAAAACATATCTCCCCTACATTATCGTATCGTTTTCCGTCTCTTTCTAGGAGAATGAGACATTCAATATTCGCCATACAAAATGTATGGGAAAATAAATTCCGCCATTTTGAATTTTTTTTCTATTCATCGAGTAGACCTTTGGATCCTGATCCTCTTTTGCCAAGAAACCGCACCTCCATCTTTTATACCCTCCGAGCTGGACGCCGGCGAAATTTGTATGGCGGCCATCTTTTCTTCGCCATTTTGAATTTTTTTTCAGCTTTTTGGCAATTGGATGATGTCATGAATGACATTTGGTCGAGCACCCCCCACCTATCTTCAATACCTTGAGCGGACCCTTCACCCGTCTCCGAAACCCTCAATCATCAGCTCTCTCCATAATTTTGGCTTACTAAGTTTTTGTTTTCTATACGACACCATCAGTGAAAAAAAAATTTTTCATACAAAATTTTACAGGAGTTTTCTAGTTGAAAATCTCGAAAATCTCCCCAAAAGTGGCAACACCGGTTGCATATCTTCATACTGCCAGCCGAGATACACAATCGATTCATACATACTGACTTTCCAAAATGTTGCCAACTGCCTCAAAAACGTGATCAAAATTTCGAAAAATTAAAAAAAATACAAAATGGCCGCCAACTCGTTTTGCAGAAATAAATTACATCGTTTTACAACTTTTCCAATAACTACAGGATATACCGCTCCCGATGACGTTTCAATCTCTCCTCTCGCTCACACCCACGCGAAACGATCGCCCCTAAAAAAAGACCACGTCGAAAATCATTTTTTCTTTGATAAATTCCAGTGTTGCCAGTCTCCGGCGACAAAAATACCCAAATGTCATTTGTATGATCAAAACACATAATCGGTCATACTCGGATTTTGCGAAAAGTCCGTATTTCAATTTTTTTCAATTTCCCGAAAATCTTGAAATTTCCCCAAAAAATGGGGTAATTTCTTTCCTCCAATCTATACCTTGAGCCTATACGTACAATCGCTTCATAGAAGCCGAATCGCTCCGATGTTGCCAACTTTGAGATATTTAACTTTTAAAATTGCGTTTTTTCGTACCTCTAACATAATGGCCGCCACGACAGCCGCCATCTTGAATTTTTAAAAACCACTCCCATTTTGTCAAAATTCAGGATAATCATAGACGAAACCAGAAAAAAATAATTATTATCGATTTCCCGTTTCGGATCTGTGGCGCCGCGGTTCGGGGTCGAAAAATCAAAATTTTGAAAACGCTACGGTTCGGCCGCCATCTTGTTTTTTCAATTTTTTCGACATTTCCCATTAATCGTTTACTATTTTCTTCAAAGATTGCAAAATTCAACGAAATCGGTTGGAAAACAACGGAGCTGCAAAAATCACCTCGGCCGCCATCTTGTTTTTCCGAAATGTCATAATTTTTCCCCAGAGGGTTCCCGAAACCGAACACAACTCCCCCACATCATTATATCATTTTCCGTCTCCTTCTAGGAGAACAATTATGTCAATGAGTGAGTGAGTCAGTCAGTGGTAATCGAGCTATATATAGTATAACTAGTGTTTTGCTCGGTGCGCGAGCTGCTAAAGCAGCTCGCGTGACGTGGTAATGTTTAGCTTTATTGTATTAAACCGAATCGAGTTATTAAGATACAATATTCACCGCGAAAACACCATAAAACGACACCCATATCGATTTTTTTCTTAAAAAATGCATGTCCGCCATCTTGGATTTCAAAATAAATGTCGTTATCAAAATCAGCACCCTGGAAAACCCTGAAAACGACATCCATATTATTATTTGTAAAAACAGAGTAGTTGAGGAAAATAATTTAGTAGGGTGCGTGGGTGCGCGGACCACTAAAGTGGTCCGCGAGCATGCAGAGTTTGTTTCACCGAGTAGACCTTCGGACCCTGATCATCTTTTGCCAAGAAACCACTCTTCCATCTTTTATAGCCTCCGAGATAGACACCGACGAAATTTGTACGGCGGCCATCTTGTTTTTCCAAAATTTTCCACTTTTTCTATTAATCGTTTACTACATTCTTCAAAGATTGCGAGTTTCAACGAAATCGGTTGGAAAACAAAAGAGTTGCAAAAATCATATAGGCCGCCATCTTGTTTTTCTGAAATGTCATAATTTTTCCCGATTCCCATCCCACACCCGAACATATCTTCTAAACATCATCGTATCGTTTCTTGTCTCTTTCTAGGAGAATGAGGCATTCAATATTCGCCATACAAAATGTATGGAAAATTAAATTCCGCCATTTTGATTTTTTTTTATATTCATCGAGTAAACCTTTGGATCCTGATCCTCTTTTGCCAAGAAACCGCACCTCCATCTTTTATACCCTCCGAGCTGGACGCCAGCGAAATTTGTATGGCGGCCATCTTTTTTTCGCCATTTTGAATTTTTTTTCAGCTTTTTGGCAATTGGATGACGTCATGAATGACATTTGCTCGAGCACCCCCCACCTATCTTCAATACCTTAAGCGGACCCTTCACCCGTCTCCGAAATCCTCAATCATCAGCTCTCTCCATAATTTTGGCTTACTAAGTTTTTGTTTTCTATACGATACCATCAGTGAAAAAAAAATTTTTCATACAAAATTTTACAGGAGTTTCTTAGTCTCGAATCTTGAAAATCTCCCCAAAAGTGGCAACACCGGTTGCATATCTCCATACTGCCAGCCGAGATACACAATCGATTCATACATATTGACTTTCCAAAATGTTGCCAACTGCCTCAAAAACGTGATCAAAATTTCGAAAAATTAAAAAAAATACAAAATGGCCGCCAACTCGTTTCACAGAAAGATTTTACACGGTTTCATAATTTTCCTATTAACTTCAGGATATACCGCTTCCGATGACGTTTCAATCTTTCCTCTCGCTCGCACCCACGCGAAAGGGGATTCCGTGAAAAAGACCGTGTCGAAAATCACTTTTGCTTCGATAAATTCCAGTGTTGCCAGTCCTCGGCGACAAAAATACCTAAATGTCATTTGCACGAGCAAAACACGTAATCGCTCATACTCGGATTTTGCCAAAAGTGCGTATTTCGATTTTTTACAATTTCCCGAAAATCTTGAAATTTCCCGAAAAATGGGGTAATTTTTTCCCACCGATCTATACCTCGAGTCTATAGGTACAATCGCTTCATAGAAGCCGAATCGCTCCGATGTTGCCAACTTTGAGATATTTAACTTTTAAAATTGCGTTTTTTCGTACCTCTAACATAATGGCCGCCACGACAGCCGCCATCTTGAATTTTTAAAAACCACTCCCGTTCTGTCAAAATACAGGATAATCGTGGGCGAATCACGAAAAAATAATTATCCTCGACTACCCCGTTTCGGATCTGTGGCGCCGCGGTTCGGGATCGAAAATTCAAAATTTTCAAAACGCTACGGCTCGGCCGCCATCTTGTTTTTCCAATTTTTTCTACATTTTCTATTGATCGTTTACTACTTTCTTCAAAGATTGCAAAATTCAACGAAATCGGTTGGAAAACAACGGAGCTGCAAAAATTACGGCGGCCGCCATTTTGTTTTTCTGAAATGTCATAATTTTTCCCTAGAGGGTTCCCGAATCCGAACACATCTCCCTTACATCACTATATCATTTTCCTTCTCTTTCTAGGAGAACAATTATGTCAATGAGTGAGTGAGTCAGTGAGTGGTAATCGAGCTATATATAGTATAATAACTAGTGTTTTGCTCGGTGCGCGAGCTGCTAAAGCAGCTCGCGTGACGTGGTTGGGTTGACAAGTATTAAAACGATAGTATTTATTAAGATACAAAATTAACCGCGAAAACACAATAAAACGACACCCATATCGATTTTTTTCTTAAAAAATGCATGTCCGCCATCTTGGATTTCAAAATAAATGTCGTTATCAAAATGAGCAACCTGGAAAACTCTGAAAACGACATCCATATCATTTTTTGTAAAAACGGGGTAGTTGAGGTTAATAAAGTAGGGTGCGTGGGTGCGCGGACCACTAAAGTGGTCCGCGAGCATGCAGGATTTGTTTCACCGAGTAGACCTTCGGACCCTAATCATCTTTTGCCAAGAAACCAGTCTTCCATCTTTTATATTCTCCGAGATAGACACCGACGAAATTTGTACGGCGGCCATCTTGTTTTTCCAAAATTTTCCATTTTTTCTATTAATCGTTTACTACATTCTTTAAAGATTGCGAGTTTCAACGAAATCGGTTGGAAAACAAAAGAGTTGCAAAAATCATATAGGCCGCCATCTTGTTTTTCTGAAATGTCATAATTTTTCCCTACTCATATCGCGCACCAAAACATATCTCCCTTACATTATCGTATCGTTATCCGTCTCTTTCTAGGAGAATGAGACATTCAATATTCGCCATACAAAATGTATGTAAAAATAAATTCCGCCATTTTGAATTTTTTTTCTATTCATCGAGTAGACCGTCGGACCCTGATCATCTCTTGCCAAGAAACCACACTTCCATCTTTTATACCCTCCGAGCTGGACACCGGCGAAATTTGTATGGCGGCCATCTTTTCTTCGCCATTTTGAATTTTTTTCCAGCTATTTGGCAATTGGATGACGTCATGAATGACATTTGCTCGAGCACCCCCCACCTATCTTCAATACCTTAAGCGGGCCTTCCACCCGTCTCCGAAACCCTCAATCATCAGCTCTCTCCATAATTTTGGCTTACTAACTTTTTGTTTTCTATACGACACCATCAGTGAAAAAAAAATTTTTCATACAAAATTTTACAGGAGTTTCTTAGTTGAAAATCTCGAAAATCTCCCCAATAGTGGCAACACCGTTTCTATATTTCGATATTGCCGGCTGAGTCACACAATCGATTCATACATATCGACTTTCCAAAATGTTGCCAACTGCCTCAAAAACGTGATCAAAATTTTGAAAAATTAAAAAAAATACAAAATGGCCGCCAACTCGTTTTGCAGAAATAAATTACATCGTAAAACAACTTTTCCAATAACTACAGGATATACCGCTCCCGATGATGTTTCAATCTCTCCTCTCGCTCGCACCCACGCGAAACGATCGCTCCTAAAAAAAGACCACGTCGAAAATCACTTTTTCTTTGATAAATTCCAGTGTTGCCAGTCTCCGGCGACAAAAATACCGAAATGTCATTTGTATGATCAAAACACATAATCGCTCATACTCGGATTTTGCGAAAAGTCCGTATTTCGATTTTTTTCAATTTCCCGAAAATCTTGAAATTTTCCCAAAAAATGGGGTAATTTTTTTCCTCCAATCTATACCTCGAGCCTATACGTACAATCGCTTCATAAAAGCCGAATCGCTCCGATGTTGTAAACCTTGGGATATTAAACTTTTAAAATTGCGTTTTTTCGTACCTCTAACATAATGGCCGCCACGACAGCCGCCATCTTGAATTTTTAAAAACTACCCCCATTCCGTCAAAATTAAGGATAATCGTAGACGAAACCAGAAAAAAATTATAAGTTTCAATTTCCCGTTTCGGATCTGTGGCGCCGCGGTTCGGGGTCGAAAAATCAAAATTTTGAAAACGCTACGGTTCAGCCGCCATCTTGTTTTTTCAATTTTTTCGACATTTCCCATTAATCGTTTACTATTTTCTTCAAAGATTGCAAAATTCAACAAAATCGGTTGGAAAACAACGGAGCAGCAAAAATCACGTCGGCCGCCATCTTGTTTTTCTGAAATGTCATAATTTTTCCCCAGAGGGTTCCCGAAACCAAACACAACTCCCCTACATCACTATATCATTTTCCTTCTCTTTCTAGGAGAACAATTATGTCAATGAGTGAGTCAGTGAGTCAGTGGTAATTGAGCTATATATAGTATAATAACTAGTTTTTGCTCGGTGCGCGAGCTGCTAAAGCAGCTCACGTGACGTGGTAAGGTTAGCTTTATTATATGAAACCAAATTGATTTATTAAGATACATAATTCACCCCGAAAAACCCCATAAAATGACAGGCATTTCTATTTTTTGTAGAAAATGTAAGTCCGCCATCTTGGATTTGAAAATAAATGTCATCATCAAAATCAGCACCCTGAAAAACCCTGAAAACGATATCCATATTATTTTTTTGTAAATTAGGATAATAATTTAGTAGGGTGCGTGGGTGCGCGGACCACTAAAGTGGTCCGCGAGCATGCAGAGTTTGTTCCACCGAGTAGACCTTCGGACCCTGATCATCTTTTGCCACGAAACCACTCTTCCATCTTTTATAGCCTCCGAGATAGACACCGACGAAATTTGTACGGCGGCCATCTTGTTTTTCCAAAATTTTTCACTTTTTCTATTAATCGTTTACTACATTCTTCAAAGATTGCGAGTTTCAACGAAATCGGTTGGAAAACAAAAGAGTTGCAAAAATCATATAGGCCGCCATCTTGTTTTTCTGAAATGTCATAATTTTTCCCTACTCATATCGCGCATCCGAGCATATCTCCCATACATCAATGTATCGTTTTCTGTCTCTTTCTAAGAGAATGAGGCATTCAATATTCGCCATATAAAATGTATGGAAAAAAAAGGTTCCGCCATTTTGGATTTTTTTTCTATTCATCGAGTAGACCTTCGGATTCTGATCATCTCTTGCCAAGAAACCTCACTTCCATCTTTTATACCTTCCGAGCTGGACACCAGCGAAATTTGTATGGCGGCCATCTTTTCTTCGCCATTTTGAATTTTTTTTCAGCTTTTTGGCAATTGGATGACGTCATGAATGACATTTGCTCGAGCACCCCCCGCCTATCTTCAATACCTTAAGCGGGCCCTCCACCCGTCTCCGAAATCCTCAATCATCAGCTCTCTCCATAATTTTGGCTTACTAAGTTTTTGTTTTCTATACGACACAATCAGTGGAAAAAAAAATTTTCATACAAAATTTTACAGGAGTTTCTTAGTTGAAAATCTCGAAAATCTCCCCAAAAGTGGCAACACCGGTTGCATATCTCCATACTGCCAGCCTAGATACACAATCGATTCATACATATTGACTTTCCAAAATGTTGCCAACTGCCTCAAAAACGTGATCAAAATTTCGAAAAGTTAAAAAAAATACAAAATGGCCGCCAACTTGTTTCACAGAAAGATTTTACACGGTTTCATATTTTTCCTATTAACTACAGGATATACCGCTCCCGATGACGTTTCAATCTTTCCTCTCGCTCGCACCCACGCGAAAGGGGATACCGTGAAAAAGACCGTGTCGAAAATCACTTTTACTTTGATAAATTCCAGTGTTGCCAATCTCCGGTGACAAAAATACCCAAATGTCATTTGTACGAGCAAAACACGTTATCACTCATACTCGGATTTTGCTAAAAGTGCGTATTTCGATTTTTTACAATTTCCCGAAAATCTTGAAATTTCCCTGAAATGGGGTAATTTTTTTTACTCCAATCTACACCTCGAGCCTGTACGTACAATCGCTTGATAAAAGCCGAATCGCTCCGATGTTGCCAACTTTGAGATATTTAACTTTGAAAATTGCGATTTTTCGTACCTCTAACATAATGGCCGCCACGACAGCCGCCATCTTGAATTTTTAAAAACTACTCCCGTTCTGTCAAAATACAGGATAATCGTGGGCGAAACCAAAAAAAATAATTATCCTCGATTACCCCGTTTCGGATCTGTGGCGCCGCGGTTCGGGGTCGAAAAATCAAAAATTTTGAAACGCTACGACTCGGCCGCCATCTTGTTTTTCCAATTTTTTCTACATTTTCTGTTAACCGTTTACTACATTCTTTAATAATTGCGAGTTTGAACAGAGTCCCTTAAAAAACAAAGGAGCTGCAAAAATGACGACGGCCGCCATCTTGTTTTTCCGAAATGTCATAATTTTTCCCCAGAAGGTTCTCGAAACCAAACACAACTCCCCTACATCATTATATCATTTTCCGTCTCTTTCTAGGAGAACAATTATGTCAATGAGTGAGTGAGTGGTAATCGAGCTATATATAGTATACTAGTGTTTTGCTCGGTGCGCGAGCTGCTAAAGCAGCTCACGTGACGTGGTTATGTTAACTTTATTATATTTAACCTTTATTTATTAAAGATACACAATTCACCACAAAAACCCACAAAACCAATTAATTAATTATTGGATTTCAAAATAAATGTCGTTATCAAAATCAGCGCCCTGGAAAACTCTGAAAACGACATCCATATCATTTTTTGTAAAAACGGGGTAGTTGAGGTTAATAAAGTAGGGTGCGTGGGTGCGCGGACCACTAAAGTGGTCCGCGAGCATGCAGAGTTTGTTCCACCGAGTAGACCTTCGGACCCTGATCATCTTTTGCCAAGAAACCCCTCTTCCATCTTTTATAGCCTCCGAGATAGACACCGACGAATTTTGTACGGCGGCCATCTTGTTTTTCCAAAATTTTCCACTTTTTCTATTAATCGTTTACTACATTCTTCAAAAATTGCGAGTTTCAACGAAATCGGTTGGAAAACAAAAGAGTTGCAAAAATCATATAGGCCGCCATCTTGTTTTTTTGAAATGTCATAATTTTCCCCTACTCATATCGCGCATCCAAACATATCTCCAATACATCAATGTATCGTTTTCTGTCTCTTTCTAGGAGAATGAGACATTCAATATTCGCCATACAAAATGTATGGGAAAATAAATTCCGCCATTTTGAATTTTTTTCTATTCATCGAGTAGACCTTTGGATCCTGATCCTCTTTTGCCATGAAACCGCACCTCCATCTTTTATACCCTCCGAGCTGGACGCCGGCGAAATTTGTATGGCGGCCATCTTTTCTCCGCCATTTTGAATTTTTTTTCAGCTTTTTGGCAATTGGATGATGTCATGAATGACATTTGGTCGAGCTCCCCCCACCTATCTTCAATACCTTGAGCGGACCCTTCACCCGTCTCCGACATCCTCGATCATCAGCTATTTCCAAATTTTTCCTCGATTTTTTTTTTGTTTTCTATACGAAACCATCAGTGAAAAAAAAAAATTTCATACAAAATTTTACAGGAGGAGTTTTTGGGGAAAATCTCGAAAATCTCCCCAAATGTGGCAACACTGTTTACATATTTCGATACTGCTGGTTGAGTCACACACTCGATTGATACATGTCGACTTTCCAAAATGTTGCCAAATGCCTCAAAAACGTGATCAAAATTTCGAAAAATGAAAAAAAATACAAAATTGCCGCCAACTCGTTTCACAGAAAGATTTTACACGGTTTCATAATTTTCCTATAAACTACAGGATATACCGCGCCCGATGACGTTTCAATCTTTCCTCTCGCTCGCACCCACACGAAAGGGGATACCGTGAAAAAGACCGTGTCGATAATCACTTTTACTTTGATAAATTCCAGTGTTGCCAGTCTCCGGTGACAAAAATACCCAAATGTCATTTGTACGAGACAAACACGTAATCACTCATACTCGGATTTTGCTAAAAGTGCGTATTTCGATTTTTTACAATTTCCCGAAAATCATGAAATTTCCCTAAAAATGGGGTAATTTTTTCCCACCGATCTATACCTCGAGTCTATACGTACAACCGCTTCATAGAAGCCGAATCGCTCCGATGTTGCCAACTTTGAGATATTTAACTTTTAAAATTGCGTTTTTTCGTACCTCGAACAAAACGGCCGCCATGACAGCCGCCATCTTGAATTTTTTAAAACCACTCCCGTTCTGTCAAAATACAGGATAATCGTGGGCGAAACACGAAAAAATAGTTATCCTCGACTACCCCGTCTCGGATCTGTGGCGCCGCGGTTCGGGGTCGAAAAATCAAAAATTTTAAAACGCTACGGTTCGGCCGCCATCTTGTTTTTCCAATTTTTTTCACATTTTCTATTAACCGTTTACTACTTTCTATAAAGATTGTAAAATTCGATGAAATCGGTTGGAAAACAACGGAGCTGCAAAAATCACGTCGGCCGCCATCTTGTTTTTCCGAAATGTCATAATTTTTCCCCAGAGGGTTCCCGAATCCGAACACAACTCCCCCACATCACTATATCATTTTCCTTCTCTTTCTAGGAGAACAATTATGTCAATGAGTGAGTCAGTGAGTGGTAATCGAGCTATATATAGTATAATAACTAGCTTTTGCTCGGTGCGCGAGCTGCTAAAGCAGCTCGCGTGACGTGGTAAGGTTAACTTTATTATATAAAACCAAATTGATTTATTAAGATACATAATTCACCCCGAAAAAACCCATAAAATGACAGGCATTTCTATTTTTTGTAGAAAATGTAAGTCCGCCATCTTGGATTTGAAAATAAATGTCATTATCAAAATCAACACCCTGGAACACCCTGAAAACGACATCCATATTATTTTTTGTAAAAACGGGGTAGTTAGGGTTAATAAAGTAGGGTGCGTGGGTGCGCGGACCACTAAAGTGGTCCGCGAGCATGCAGAGATTATTTCACCGATAGACATTCAGATCCTGATCATCTTTTGCCAATAAACCACTCTTCCATCTTTTATAGCCTCCGAGATAGACACCGACGAAATTTGTACGGCGGCCATCTTGTTTTTCCAAAAAATTCCACTTTTTCTATCAATCGTTTACTACTTTCTTCAAAGATTGTGAGTTTCAACGAAATCGGTTGGAAAACAAAAGAGTTGCAAAAATCACGTCGGTCGCCATCTTGTTTTTCTGAAATGTCATAATTTTTCCCTACTTGCTTCCACCAGCCAAACACATCTGTCCTACATTATCGTATCGTTTTCCGTCTCTTTCTAGGAGAATGAGACATTCAATATTCGCCATACATTTTCTATGGGGAAAAAAAATCCGCCATTTTGAATTTTTTTTCTATTCATCGAGTAGACCTTCGGACCCTGATCATCTCTTGCCAAGAAACCACACTTCCATCTTTTATACCCTCCGAGCTGGACACCGGCGAAATTTGTATGGCGGCCATCTTTTCTTCGCCATTTTGAATTTTTTTCCAGCTTTTTGGCAATTGGATGACGTCATAAATGACATTTGCTCGAGCACCCCCCGCCTATCTTCAATACCTTAAGCGGGCCCTTCACCCGTCTCCGAAACCCTCAATCATCAGCTCTCTCCATAATTTTGGCTTACTAAGTTTTTGTTTTCTATCTGACACCATCAGTAAAAAAAAAAAATTTCATACAAAATTTTACAGGAGTTTCTTAGTTGAAAATCTCGAAAATCTCTCCAAAAGTGGCAGCACCGGTTGCATATCTCCATACTGCCAGCCGAGATACACAATCGATTCATACATACTGACTTTCCAAAATGTTGCCAACTGCCTCAAAAACGTGGTCAAAATATCGAAAAATAAAAAAAAATACAAAATGGCCGCCAACTCGTTTCACAGAAAGATTTTACACGGTTTCATAATTTTCCTATTAACTACAGGATATACCGCGCCCGATGACGTTTCAATCTTTCCTCTCGCTCGCACCCACACGAAAGGGGATTCCTTGAAAAAGACCATGTCGAAAATCACATTTTCTTTGATAAATTCCAGTGTTGCCAGTCTCCGGTGACAAAAATACCCAAATGTCATTTGTACGAGCAAAACACGTAATTACTCATACTCGGATTTTGCTAAAAGTGCGTATTTCGATTTTTTACAATTTCCCGAAAATCTTGAAATTTCCCTAAAAATGGGGTAATTTTTTTCCTCCAATCTATACCTCGAGCCTATACGTATAATCGCTTGATAGAAGCCGAATCGCTCCGATGTTGCCAACTTTGAGATATTTAACTTTTAAAATTGCGTTTTTTCGTACCTCGAACAAAACGGCCGCCATGACAGTCGCCATCTTGAATTTTTAAAAACCACTCCCGTTCTGTCAAAATACAGGATAATCATGGGCGAAACAAAAAAAAAATAATTATCCTCGATCACCCCGTATCGGATCTGTGGCGCCGCGGTTCGGGGTCGAAAAATCAAAATTTTGAAAACGCTACGGCTCGGCCGCCATCTTGTTTTTCCAATTTTTTCCACATTTTCTGTTAATCGTTTACTACTTTCTTTAAAGTTTGCAAAATTCAACAAAATCGGTTGGAAAACAACGGAGCTGCAAAAATCACGTCGGCCGCCATCTTGTTTTTCTGAAATGTCATAATTTTTCCCCAGAGGGTTCCCGAAACCGAACACAACTCCCCTACATCACTATATCATTTTCCTTCTCTTTCTAGGAGAACAATTATGTCAATGAGTGAGTCAGTCAGTGGTAATTGAGCTATATATAGTATAACTAGTTTTTGCTCGGTGCGCGAGCTGCTAAAGCAGCTCACGTGACGTGGTAAGGTCAACTTTATTATATAAAACCAAATTGATTTATTAAGATACATAATTCACCCCGAAAAACCCCATAAAATGACAGGCATTTCTATTTTTTGTAGAAAATGTAAGTCCGCCATCTTGGATTTGAAAATAAATGTCATCATCAAAATCAGCACCCTGGAAAACCCTGAAAACGATATCCATATTATTTTTTTGTAAATTAGGATAATAATTTAGTAGGGTGCGTGGGTGCGCGGACCACTAAAGTGGTCCGCGAGCATGCAGAGTTTGTTCCACCGAGTAGACCTTCGGACCCTGATCATCTTTTGCCAAGAAACCACACTTCCATCTTTTATAGCCTCCGAGATAGACACCGACGAAATTTGTACGGCGGCCATCTTGTTTTTCCAAAATTTTTCACTTTTTCTATTAATCGTTTACTACATTCTTCAAAGATTGCGAGTTTCAACGAAATCGGTTGGAAAACAAAAGAGTTACAAAAATCATATAGGCCGCCATCTTGTTTTTCTGAAATGTCATAATTTTCCCCTACTCGCCTCCCCCATCCAAACACATCTCCCATACATCAATGTATCGTTTTCTGTCTCTTTCTAAGAGAATGAGGCATTCAATATTCGCCATATAAAATGTATGGAAAAAAAAGGTTCCGCCATTTTGGATTTTTTTTCTATTCATCGAGTAGACCTTCGGATTCTTATCATCTCTTGCCAAGAAACCTCACTTCCATCTTTTATACCTTCCGAGCTGGACACCAGCGAAATTTGTATGGCGGCCATCTTTTCTTCGCCATTTTGAATTTTTTTTCAGCTTTTTGGCAATTGGATGACGTCATGAATGACATTTGCTCGAGCACCCCCCACCTATCTTCAATACCTCAAGCGGGCCCTCCGCCCGTCTCCGAAACCCTCAATCATCAGCTCTCTCCATAATTTTGGCTTACTAAGTTTTTGTTTTCTATACGACACCATCAGTGAAAAAAAAAATTTCATACAAAATTTTACAGGAGTTTCTTAGTTGAAAATCTCGAAAATCTCCCCAAAAGTGGCAACACCGGTTGCATATCTCCATACTGCCAGCCTAGATACACAATCGATTCATACATATTGACTTTCCAAAATGTTGCCAACTACCTCAAAAACGTTATCAAAATTTCGAAAAATTAAAAAAAATACAAAATGGCTGCCAACTCGTTTCACAGAAAGATTTTACACGGTTTCATAATTTTCCTATTAACTACAGGATATACCGGTCCCGATGACGTTTCAATCTTTCCTCTCGCTCGCACCCACGCGAAAGGGGATACCGTGAAAAAGACCGTTTCGAAAATCACTTTTACTTTGATAAATTCCAGTGTTGCCAGTCTCCGGTGACAAAAATACCCAAATGTCATTTGTACGAATAAAACACGTAATCACTCATACTCGGATTTTGCTAAAAGTGCGTATTTCGATTTTTTACAATTTCCCGAAAATCTCGAAATTTCCCAAAAAAATGGGGTAATTTTTTCCCACCAATCTATACCTCGAGTCTATACGTACAACCGCTTCATAGAAGCCGAATCGCTCCGATGTTGCCAACTTTGAGATATTTAACTTTTAAAATTGCGTTTTCGTACCTCTAACAAAACGGCCGCCATGACAGCCGCCATCTTGAATTTTTTAAACCACTCCCGTTCTGTCAAAATACAGGATAATTGTGGGCGAAACACGAAAAAACAGTTATCCTCGACTACCCCGTCTCGGATCTGTGGCGCCGCGGTTCGGGGTCGAAAAATCAAAATTTTCAAAACGCTGCGGCTCGGCCGCCATCTTGTTTTTCCAATTTTTTCTACATTTTCTATTAACCGTTTACTACTTTCTTCAAAGTTTGCAAAATTCAACGAAATCGGTTGGAAAACAACGGAGGTGCAAAAATCACATCGGCCGCCATCTTGTTTTTCTGAAATGTCATAATTTTTCCCCAGAGGGTTTCCGAATCCAAACACAACTCCCCTACATCATTATATCATTTTCCGTCTCCTTCTAGGAGAACAATTATGTCAATGAGTGAGTGAGTCAGTGAGTGGTAATCGAGCTATATATAGTATAATAACTAGTGTTTTGCTCGGTGCGCGAGCTGCTAAAGCAGCTCGCGTGACGTGGTAAGGTTAACTTTATTATATTTAACCAAATTTATTTATAAAAGATACAAAATTAACCGCGAAAACACGATAAAACGACACCCATATCGATTTTTTTCTTAAAAAATGCATGTCCGCCATCTTGGATTTCAAAATAAATGTCGTTATCATAATGAGCAACCTGGAAAACTCTGAAAACGACATCCATATCATTTTTTGTAAAAACGGGGTAGTTGAGGTTAATAAAGTAGGGTGCGTGGGTGCGCGGACCACTAAAGTGGTCCGCGAGCATGCAGAGTTTGTTCCACCGAGTAGACCTTCGGACCCTAATCATCTTTTGCCAAGAAACCACTCTTCCATCTTTTATATTCTCCGAGATAGACACCGACGAAATTTGTACGGCGGCCATCTTGTTTTTCCAAAATTTTCCACTTTTTCTATTAATCGTTTACTACATTCTTTAAAGATTGCTAGTTTGAACGAAATCGGTTGGAAAACAAAAGAGTTGCAAAAATCATATAGGCCGCCATCTTGTTTTTCTGAAATGTCATAATTTTTCCCTACTCATATCGCGCTCCAAAACATATCTCCCCTACATTATCGTATCGTTATCCGTCTCTTTCTAGGAGAATGAGACATTCAATATTCGCCATACAAAATGTATGGGAAAATAAATTCCGCCATTTTGAATTTTTTTTCTATTCATCGAGTAGACCTTTGGATCCTGATCCTCTTTTGCCACGAAACCGCACCTCCATCTTTTATACCCTCCGAGCTGGACGCCGGCGAAATTTGTATGGCGGCCATCTTTTCTTCGCCATTTTAAATTTTTTTCCAGCTTTTTGCCAATTGGATGATGTCATGAATGACATTTGCTCGAGCACCCCCCGCCTATCTTCAATACCTTAAGCGGGCCCTTCACCCGTTTCCGATATCCTCAATCATCAGCTCTCTCCATAATTTTGGCTTACTAAGTTTTTGTTTTCTATCTGACACCATCAGTGAAAAAAAAAATTTTCATACAAAATTTTACAGGAGTTTTTTAGTTGAAAATCTCGAAAATCTCCCCTAAAGTGGCAACACCGGTTGCATATCTCCATACTGCAAGCCGAGATACACAATCGATTAATACATACTGACTTTCCAAAATGTTGCCAACTGCCTCAAAAACGTGGTCAAAATTTCGAAAAATAAAAAAAAATACAAAATGGCCGCCAACTCGTTTCACAGAAAGATTTTACACGGTTTTATAATTTTCCTATTAACTACAGGATATACCGCGCCCGACGACGTTTCAATATTTCCTCTCGCTTGCACCCACGCGAAAGGGGATACCGTGAAAAAGACCGTGTCGAAAATCACTTTTACTTTGATAAATTCCAGTGTTGCCAGTCTCCGGTAACAAAAATACCCAAATGTCATTTGTACGAGCAAAACACGTAATCGCTCATACTTGAATTTTGCTAAAAGTGCGTATTTCGATTTTTTACAATTTCCCGAAAATCTTGAAATTTCCCTAAAAATGCGGTAATTTTTTTCCTCCAATCTATACCTCGAGCCTATACGTATAATCGCTTGATAGAAGCCGAATCGCTCCGATGTTGCCAACTTTGAGATATTTAACTTTTAAAATTGCGTTTTTTCGTACCTCGAACAAAACGGCCGCCATGACAGTCGCCATCTTGAATTTTTAAAAACCACTCCCGTTCTGTCAAAATACAGGATAATCATGGGCGAAACAAAAAAAAAATAATTATCCTCGATCACCCCGTATCGGATCTGTGGCGCCGCGGTTCGGGGTCGAAAAATCAAAAATTTTAAAACGCTACGGCTCGGCCGCCATCTTGTTTTTCCAATTTTTTTCACATATTCTCTTAATTGTTTACTACATTCTTTGATAATTGCGAGTTTGAACGGAGTCCCTTAAAAAACAAAGGAGCTGCAAAAATCACATCAGCCGCCATCTTGTTTTTCCGAAATGTCATAATTTTTCCCCAGAGGGTTTTGGAAACCAAACACAACTCCCCTACATCATTATATCATTTTCCGTCTCCTTCTAGGAGAACAATTATGTCAATGAGTCAGTGAGTGGTAATCGAGCTATATATAGTATAATATACATGCAAGGTACCTAACTACATACTACTTGTAAAGATTAGAATTTTTATCAAGCGGGAACCAAACCTGAAATATATTGTTTTCATTACGATTCGTTAAATAGGTAATTAAATTCGAAAGATATCTACTCATCGTGTTTTTCTCCTTGAATTCTTATTCTCTACTAAATAAATGAAATAAGGCGGTTCGCGTATTGAATAATTTATGTTCTATTTTATTGCTGGTACCCACCTATATAGAGCTTAGTGACAATCTGAACATGGCGAGACCTTTTAATGTAACTGTGTGCGGGCAATAAAGCACGTTACTTGGTGAGTCCTTATTCCGTTTACTAGCCACGACACGATTTTGATTTCAAAATTTGTATTTCTTTAGCGAAGATTCGTATCAACCTGATTAAACTTGAATCAAGTAATAAGTTTTGCTTTTATAGGTTTAGCAGGGGTGTTTTATAAAATTATTGGATATATATTTTGTTTTTCTCCAATTCTCCAAAATCGTAAAGCTTTTGTTTCAACAGAACGCCTTATAAGCTATTGAGGTATTATAGCTGGATTTGTAGAATTCCGCGTGCTTGCTCTCTTATAAACTTGTATTGAAGCATTATTGAGAAACGAATAATATGATAATAAAAGTTGTGCAAAAAAGATGACTAAAGATAAATCCTAAACTCAAATACTTCATCATATCATTAGCTATACTTACAAATTCACTGTTGGACATAGGCATTCCTTCTCAACTTTCCTATCCAGCTATACTTTCCGTCATGCTCCTTATATCGTCGATGCCTATTTGTGCGCAATTTCCACTCTATGGCTTACCTGCTTACCGTACAACTTAAACATACGACTTTAGCACTATACTAAAATTAGTTTTGTATAACCAAACAAAATATACTGTTGAGTTACAAACCAATATTGAAGTAATTATTTTATCCTAAAACTAACGTGTAAGTAAAACACAAAAATAATATCGTGTCGTAATCGTTCAATGAGAATAAACCTTTCATGAAATGTATGAGTGGGCTTAATAAGACAGTTCCTTTGGTAGCTGAAACGACCTGCTATAAATTTCGGAGAATAATGTACCTTTATTTGCTGCAATCGTATAAATAAAAGTTAACCTTTCAAGATTTTTAAGAATGAATTAATAAATTTAATGACACTTGTATGTATTAGTGCATATTTCCTATTATGTAGTGTATTATAATCGAACAAATATATATAAGTATCTGGCTTTATTATTTAAACAAATTGACCCAACCATGCTTTCTAAATGTAATGCATGGTTAAAAGAATATTAATCTCTTATACTGATCGCGAGCAATTTACTCTTATCTCAAGGAGTTTTGTCTTGTCTCCAAAAATTCGTATATTAACCACATCTTCACTAAACATAATGGTTCAGATTTGAAGGACTAATGGAATAACACAGCAAAAAAAAATGGTTAAAAAACTTGGTCGTGTAGTATTGTAATAAAAATTCTTTGAAATTTCATAAAGCTTATCATAGTTACTAACTAATATTGAAGTCGTTTCGCTCGAAGCGACATTGAAATATAACGTTTTTTATATATATTTTTCAAAGGCTTTAATATAAACTGACGTACGATTCGTGAGTGCTCCAATATCCGATAGTCATTACTTTATATGCAGAAATCGCTTATGCCGCAATTTACTATGTATGAAAATGTATGCTTACTCCCGCATACGATATTTTTGATTTCGATTTCGCTTTGCTAGCTCTTGTTGCATATAATGCTTTGAAATCACCATTTTACCATTATGTGAAATGTATGAATGAAATGTATGATTTATACTTATAAAATACTAGCGACCCGCCCCGGCTTCGCACGGGTGGACATTTATTTTTTCTATTTTCCGGGATAAAATATAGCCTATACGGATTCGGAAGAATCCCTCTAAGTAATGGTAAAAGAAATTTTGAAATCGGTCCAGTAGTTTTTGAGCCTATTCAATACAAACATACAAAAATACAAAGGTTTCCTCTTTATAATATTAGTATAGATTTATAAGCAAAAGTAAAGTAAAACTAAAAAAACCAGGCCAAGAGCGAGTCAGACTCGCGCACTGAGGGTTCTGTACTCGGGTAATTTTTCCGACATTTTGCATGATGAATCAAAAACTATCATGCATAAAATAAATAAAAATCTGTTTTAGAATGTACAGGTAAAGCACTTTCTTAATAATAACATGATACCCCACTTGGTATAGTTTTCTTACTTTGAAAATTTAAACACTTTTTAATTTTTTTAAATAACGTGACCAGAAATTTACGTTTTTCGGATTTATTCCTTTACTTGTGTTATAAAACCTACCTACCTGCCAAATTTCATGATTCTAGGTCAACGGGTCAATAGGTTTTCTTGACAGACACGGACGGACCGACGAACGGACAGACAGACAGACAATAAAGTGATCCTATAAGGGTTCCGTTTTTCCTCTTGAGTGTTTGGTAGCGCGCTCTTGGAACGGCCTATGTCCAGCAGTGGACGCATAAAGGCTGATGGGATGGAATGAATGGAATGAAATATACGTTAATAGTCATACGATGTAACTTCCATTACAATTTATAACTACCAATATCAAGTAACCAATTAACAAAAAGGAATCAAGCAAAAATTGTTAAAAGGTTTAACTGTATCGTTGTATCTTTTCAGTTCGTACACGTACTCGGTCTCCAATCAACGAAATCACTGGGTTTCCGACGAATTTTTTATTTTCATTTCGTGATTTCGACACCATGCCGAACTAGTTCTGAATGGATACCATTCGATACAGTCTCTTTTATCATTCGAATGCTTTTTGAATCTGTAGAATATTGTATGAATGTTACAATACAGTTGGACAGTTGATAGATTTCTGAGACCACGAATTGTTTTGTCTATATTTTTCAAAATGAAACACGAGTTCTCTATCTACGAAACAAAATATGGTGGCTTACTAAAATTAAATAAATTTTTGCAGGTTTTTGGGGCATACGTCATAGCTAGTAGCTACATACACACTAGAAATTATTGTTATACTTAGCTTAACTATTAAAAACTTCACTCTTAGTCCTATATTTCTTAGTCCAAATTAGGCTTGAAACTCTTTCAAAGATGCAGGTCTCCTCTTAGAATGAAATAGGTTTGTCCATAGTTTACCACGCTGGTCAAGTGCGGACCGGCAGATTTTACATACCTATCTATGACAACACGGAGAACTCTCAGGCATGCAGGTTTCCTCATCATTAAAGCAATTGATACTTAATTGCTTAACCAAGTTAGTAACCCCTTAAAATAGCATATTATTTAAAGCCGTATTTAAAGATAACTAGCCATTATAATATTATATTAGGTGATTCCCGCGACTTTGTCCGCGTGTATTTAGGCGTTTAAAAATCCCGTGGGAACTCTTTGATTTTCCGTGACAGAAAGCAACCTGTGTCACTCTCCAGGTCTTTAACTGTATCCATGCAAAAAAAGTGATCCTATAAGGGTTCCGTTTTTCCTTTTGAGGCACGGAACCCTAAAAATCACGTGGATTCGTTGCAACGTTGCAGCGTGATTGACGGACAAACCAACAACAAACACACTTTCGCATTTATAATTATGGGTAGTAATTAGCAGAAATGTGCTGGCTGTTAAATGTCATCGTTGGCGGGTGTCCATTTAAAGTAGAATAAAGAGAGCTTCAGAACTGACGAGTCGACGTGTTAATAGCTGAAGGGGCCATCGAGCTCGGCATAAATGTCACGAGAGTTTAAATGACCTTCTTGAGCTTCGATATGTTACTGGTCAAGTACCTACTATATGAAGTGGGCAACTTATGGAATAGCGAATGTATTTCAGCTTTGAATACAGAGAAAATATTTTAACGTTAATTAAACCAACTCTCATATCTCTATGTCTTAATTAAAACTCATAGAGTATAAAATTTTGTATTGAGAAGATATAAAGTCTCGTATACTGGAATGTGTGACAATTTTGTCTCTGTAAAGTAAAACTGGTCAGTGATTTTTTCACTGACCAGTTTTACTCATTGCTGAGAGTTAGTTTCCATAAATATTACACACTGGTACTGATTCTGAGCATTCGAATCCTCTTCTTACTGATGTAATATGAAAAGGGAAGACACCGTTGACAGTTTTAAATTTAATTTAGAGCTGTCGAACCTCGTGACTTTAGCTGCCAGTCGCGAGGCTTTGTAGCGTGCACTTATATTCCGTCCTTTTTAAAAGAAAAAAAAGATGCAGATACTCTAAATTTAGTTTAGAGAAAGACAACAGAATCGGTGCCACTATACTTGTGTAAATAGTGTGTTAGCGTCGCTTCGTTTCGATTCGTTTCCTTATTGGCACGAGCTATATCTTGCTCCCAGACTCCTCAGCATGAGCCATTAGTTTGTATCTGAATATTATTAGATAATACACAACCCTATTCATACTTAACAGGGCTCTCTCCGTCACTCGTTTCATACAATCGTAGTTCCAATTTCATTTGAATATTAAGCAACCAAAGTCCATGAAATTTTGCAGACATATTCTAGAAACTAATATCTGTGTCTGTGGTGTTTTAGATTTTTCTAAAAATATGTAGTTTTAAAATTACAGGGGCTCAAAGATTTGTATGAAAATTTTTAAGACCGCGTAACTTTGAAATCGAATATTTTAACAGAAATCTGGAAAACCACAGACATAGATATTAGTTTCTAGAATATGTCTGCAAAATTTCATGGACTTTGGTTGCTTAATATTCAAATGAAATTGGAACTACGATTGTATGAAACGAGTGACGGAGAGAGCCCTCTTAACATATTATATTGTCACATAAATATTTATCTATTGTTGTTATCTTGCTAGTTCTCCAAGCCCGGAAGCTCTAGGTATGAAGTGAGTGAGTCACCCGAGGATGCCAAGCGCATACAAAATGAGCTGCCGCCGCTTTACAATGAGAAGTTATCCATTTTCTGAAGCCGTATTGCTCCGTAAATGGCACTCATATGGAGTTTATTTCCTGGCTATACTGTGACATTAAATATTGCATTCTGTTTTCATGTTACAGTATTATTATGGAGTAGATACTGCAACTCTGATTTACTAATGTTATATTTTTATTTCCTGTTTGTCACTGGCTTGATTGTTTTCAGGCAACTTAAAATAGCCGATGATGTCCGCGACTTTGTGCACCCGTTTTTAGGTTTTTAAAAATCTCGTGGGAACTCTTTAATTTCCAGGAAGAAAAGTAGCCTATGCCCGTTTTCGGGTTGCAAGTCTGTCTCCGAAGTTTCGTTAAAATCAGTATACGTAAGACGGATTGGCTGTGAAAAGGCAAGATTGCTAGTATGGATTTACTATCTATATAATAAGTAAATAAAAACAATAGTATGTCTGAAAAATAACTATCACTAATTGAGAACGGCTCGACCGATTTCGCTTATTTCTTTTGGTGTATTAGTAATAATTGTCAGGACAAGGTTTGTATTAAATAAAGTTTTAAGGAAATTCTCTGAAAAAAGCGGAAAGAATGGTGTTTTTGTGTGAAAATCTCAATACACTTCTCATTTTCTTCATTAGTTGCACTTACATAAAAAACATATACATTTTTGTTATTTCTACGAATATATATTAAAATGAATCAATAGATAATTATTATCTATTGGTTCATTTATTGTAGAAAAGACAAAAATGTATATTTTTATGTAAGTAATTTATGTACCTATTGTATTTTCAACAATGTAATTATTTCATTTCAATTTATTCCAGGTTTATTTATAGGCGAACGTGACCATGGCTTAACAAAATAATAAATTTACCGTGAAAAAGATCGCGGAAACAATTTCAATACATTTTCCTCCCACCGTCTTCGCTGGAAGAAAACCAACAAAGTGAAATTGGATTATTATCGCTGTCATGTTTCATACACGATAACGAGCATGGTATTAGTCAGTGCCTATTTTGGTGTTATTTTGACGTGGTCGTTTGTTAGAAAGTCACGCTTTCGTTACGATAACTTTGTATGTTGGTTGAACAATCTCATTTATTATAGCTTTTTAACAAGTTATATAAGAGTGATGAAGATTAATAACGATTAATAACTTTAAGCATTTAAACAGCCCAATTAGGATTGTTGAATATAGGTACAGTGTACACTCTATATAGCGAAATTGAAGGGCCGGTCCCTTCATCTCTCACTCTGTATCACTACTGAGCTGGTTATGGGCCCCTCTCTCTCTCTCTCTCTCTCCTCTCAGAATCAGACCACCACGCTGGCCATGTGCGGATTGGCGGATTGGAGATAGGTGATGGTAATTAACATTTAAAAATTATAGGTGAACTGTACCCGGCATGCGTTGCCAGGTAAATTTAAATTGTGAATTCGAATTCGGTTCTGCATTAAAGTTGATATCAAAATGCAGCCTTTTGTTAAGTAAAATTAAACTGAAATATGGCGGCGGTATTAAATAATTTTAATGGAGCGAATGATCGTTGAGGGTTGGAACGTAGTGCGCAAATATTTTTGCTTTAGGTATGATATTTTTATTAAATTACGAGATATTTCGTGAGTGCTATATTATATATTAGAGTGAGTCAAATCTCTATAATAAGTAGAGGTGTGTGTAGTATTTCCATCGTTCGCTGGAATGTAGGTTTTTCAAAAACCCCGTGGGAACTCTTTGATTTTCTGCGATAAAGTAGCCAATGTGCTAATCCAGGGTAGTTTTTGCGTGAAGGAGTAACAAACACACACACACACACACACACACACACACACATACACACACACACACACACACACACACACATACACACACACACACACACACACACACACACACACACACACACACACACACATAAAACACAAACATTCGTCTTTATAATATTAGTGTGATTAGTGTGATAGTGTGATTAGTGTGATAGTGTGATGATGATTAACTTACAGTAAGAGGGGTTTTAGGGAGTAAGGGGACAAAGAACTCTTTGATTTTCCGAGGTAAAAGAATAGAATAGAATAGGTTTTTATTCAAATAGACTTTTACAAGTGCTTTTGGATCGTCAAATAATTTACCACTGGTTCGGAATGCCGTTCCTACCGAGAAAGTAGCTTATAATCCTACTCCGGAATGTACCAACGGATTCTGTTTTGAACGGATGCATCGTGTAAAGTTAACAGACAGACAAACACACTCAATTTATAATATTATGTATTAATAAAAATAAGAATTTATGTAAGTACGAATTAACCCAAGTAGGTATATTTCGCGATTGGTCGACATGGCAATAATCGAGGTTGGAACACCCCCACACACCCGCACAGACCGGGCACGGGTGACGTGCGGGTGTGCGGGGCGTCCCCCCGCCTCATACCTCGATTGCCATCTCGACCTGTGGCTTACAGGCCTAACTCATTATTTTTCATAGGCCCTTGCATTGTTATGTATATTTTGATTAGTTACAGTAAATCTGTTTCTTTTGTACCTTATTTTTGTACTGTGTTTCGTTTCTATCTTAGCTAACTGGATTGAATTCTTTGAAGTTCACAAAATATTTTGTTTTGCAATGAAACACAGTTGTTAGTTTTCATGATAATGCCGAACCGAAACTCTATTTTGCTTTTGTTTCTCTTTGTTTCAATACTCGAGCAAGAGACTGACGTTGTACAGAAGAAAAACCTCAATAAAGAAAATATAATATTTATGTCAGAGTCATATTCTTTTGAGAATATTATATATATATTATATTATATATATTTTATATAAATAAATAAAAATAAGTTTTATTGTATTAGAAAATACATAAGTAAAAAGATATACTCCAATTATAGGTAAATATTCAACATGCACCTAAATATTAAGTAGTATCATAATTTGCATCTATTCCAATTATAGGTAAATACCTATTCGACATACCTAAATATTTGTATTTGCATTATGATTTTTATTTACTGGTTGTCTTCACAGATCCATAAAAACTAGTAAAGACAAGTGAAAACTACTTTTGATCTTAAACATAAGTAGGTACCTATCCATTGTCATTACGTTAAGCAATTATTATAAAACATTTTTTAAATCTAATCCACGTGGACGAAGTCTTGGGTCAGCTAGTAAAATTTATAATATTTAGGGAGAAGTTGAGAGCGCTTTAAAATTGATGATGTGTTGAGAGCCGATAGGACCAACGGGACCCGTTCAAATTTTGCGAAACCTCTTAACACCGTTCTTGAGATCCAAACTTCAAGATGAGTTTATTAACTTTTTCTTAAAATTATTTAAAGTATTAGTTATTTTAATAGTAACCATGTAAGTACTAGTACGTTATATTGCAATTATGTTAAATATATTATTGGATTATATTATTGGAGTTTCTTGACCTTCCTTAACATAAACACAAACTTACTCAATCGTAGGAATTGTTACTAACAATCTAATCAAACTTAACTATTTTCGTAAGAACAATGCTTGGATAGGAGGATTTTAGGATTAAAGATAACAGCACCAGCGACTTAGCCCCGACGCGGTGGTGTGAAAGGATTAAAGGGATACCCTTGTCTAATTTCGGGACATTAAATGCTAAGTTTAATTATTTAGCATAGAGTATCCTTGTGTAAGTGGAGAATTAACTCGCACTGCCCAATACCAAGACGACAAATAACATAAAATTAATGATAAATAATGATATGTTGAAAGTAGAGGAGACCACCGTGTTCCTGGGGATAACTTTAGATGCAAAGCTTCAATGGAACGCCCATATATCAACACTTGCTGGCAAACTCAGCTCTGCTGCTTACGCTGTTAGAAAGATTCGACAGATAACTGACGTGGAAACTGCAAAAATTGTATATTTTGCCTATTTTCACAGTATTATGTCTTACGGAATCTTGCTATGGGGTAAAGCGGCAGATATTGGAAAAATTTTCGTTTTACAAAAAAGGGCAATACGCGCAATTTATAATTTAAAACCGCGCGATTCCCTACGAGAGAAATTTAAGGAAATAGGTATTCTTACAGTAGCTTCTCAATACATTTACAATAATATAATTTTTGTACGACAAAACATCCTCAGCTACAAAAAAATCGGTGATTTCCATGACAGGCCAACTAGAAATCGTAATAAGCTCGCAACTCCTACGCTCCGCCTCAGAAAAGTGGGAAAGTCATTTGTGGGAATGAGTGTAATATTTTATAATAAAATTCCACAGTCAATATTAGACTTGCCTTTACCAAAGTTTAAAAAATCCATTAAAAGTATGCTCCTGGCAAAAGCATATTACACAATCGAAGATTATGTAAATGATAAAAAAGCATGGATTTGACTCGCTCCAGCAATGCGCGGGTCTGCAATTGCTTGTATAGTATAGAATATTATTGTAAATTGCACAATTGAAAAGAGCAACCGCCGAGTTTCTTGCTGGTTCTTCTCGGTAGGAACGGCATTCCGAACCAGTGGTAAATTATTTGACGATTCAAAAGCACTTGTAAAAGTTTATTTGAATAAAAATCTATTCTATTCTATTCTATTCTATTCTATTAACGCTTTACTATGGTTATAAATATCTACTTATACGCGAAAACTTTGTTACAATTATTCGTAAGATCTCGAGTGTTCGTTTTATATTCTTCTTTTTTAATCGACATGAAGTAAAGTTAGTTTGTTGTGCTTTTATTAGCAGAAAATTCAAAGAAATTACTAAAAAATTAAATAAGAAGAAAACAGTCTCCTAGCATAATTATGAGACAAAAATATGGCGGAACGTATAAAATAGCGAACGTTTATCTTATGCTGCATGAAAAGTTTCCATCCACAGCTCCTAGCTTATCTATACTAATAAATAAAATTGGAGTGTCTGTCTGTAATTTCGAAATAACTACCTCATATTAAGCTCATATGGTTATTTGAACGATACCATAACTGAATCACACGTTTTTAAAATTTTTGTCTGTCTGTCTGTCTGTCTGTCTGTCTGTTTGAAAAGGCTAATCTTTGGAACGGCTGAACCGATTTTGACGGGACTTTCACAGGCAAGTAGAGGATTGACCAGGGCGTAAAATAGGCTACTTTTTTAACCGACTTTTAAAAAGGGAGTTGTGTTTTTCTACCTATGTACACCGAAATCTCCGAGATTTCTGAACCGATTTGCGTCATTTCTTTTTTAATCGATAGAGGAACTTTGCGACATTGTTTCATAAAAAATTTGGAGTCCAACTCCTCAATCCTGATGCTGCAGGGGATCTGACCAATCCACGCGGGCGAAGCTGCGGGCATCAGCTAGTTACGAAATAAAAACACAACTACACCCTTGTTCCTGTTGTTCCACAAAAGTTTCAGCAAAAAGTTCTAATCAGCGGAATTTTCACAGCTAGAAATTTTCGCTCGATGGTGAAATTTCCATTTGAAGAGGAACAAAGAGTGCTTTAAAACTGATGACGTGTTGGAGGCCGATAGGGCCATCGGGGCCCATTTCAGCGGCGCGGAGGCTCTTAGTGTGCCTCTTAAGCTTTGATACATTCTAAAGGAGGCATGGTGGTAATGGGTTGTTGGAAAATTAATAATCTTGAAGCTCCGCGTTATATATCCCGTGATTTCGTAGTACGGGAATAATAAAAATCCTTTTGTTGCTTTTGAAAGGACGTTTTAGATTATAATACTAAAGATACGGAGTGTTTACAAGCGGTGATCTTTTGTCCGCGTTTTGTTAAGCAATAATTTTAGCTATATTCCTATGTTCATAAACCAGATGATGCTCGCGACTTCGTCCGCGTGGAATTAGTTTTAAGAATACCCGTACAAATATTTTGATTATTCGGAACAAAAAGTAGCCTATGTCTGTCCCTGGGATACTATCTCCTTACCTTACCGTCCGTCCGTCCGTCCGCAATTTGGTACCGAGGTAGCTTGCGTCACTGTAATTGACATAGATAACTTTTTATCCCGGAAAATAAAACAGTTCCCACGGGATCTTTAAAAATCTAAATCCACGCGGTGAAGTCGCGGGCATCCTCTAGTATTAGTATAGATTCAAAAATAATGAAGTATGTAACATTCCTGATTAGATACTTGCAGTCTGATAGTAATATTGGCACGTCGCGAAGGCTCTTGTTGGATCTCATAAGCTTTAATACATTGTTACGTAAGTATAGGTATATGACGTAAGTATAGCTTTGCATAACACAATATCAGGTCTAGATAGGTATCAATATATTTCAGGGATTATAGAATTTAGGACAACATACGAGTGGATGTATTAAAAATATGTATCTATCTATATGTAATATGTACCCTACTTCAATAAAATAGCTGTCAATTTCCTGTTGAAAGTTTTTAGGACATGTTCCGACAGAAGTAAAGCACTTGCTCACTCATTGAAGTGGAACACGTGATATACTTATAGCTAATTTAATACTGATTACTTATTATCCAGGTACCCATATTACTTGTTACCTACATACATCATAGTCATATTTAATGTTATGGGAAACAATGCGCGCCCAAATGAGGTGCGTTTCAACGCCGCGTTGGTTGGTTCATTTGTTTCACTTTATGCCATTTATGTCCCGACAGCTTCGCTTTAAAAAAAAAAAGATTCCGATGAATTGAGAACCTCCTCCTTTTTTGGAAGTCGGTTAAAAACGTAGGTACCTTAGGTATTCATATAAATAAACGAAATATACCAGTGTGTAACAACGCTTGCTACTATTCATACTGGGGTATGACGTCGCACAAATATTGACGTACTTACATTTTCATGAAAATTCTTCGTAACTCAGCAATTTTTCTATTTCGTGCCTAAATATGACAATATTGTCATCTCTCTGATCGCAATATTGTCATATTTAGGCACTTATCATTGACAATGGCGCCGATGTATATTACCTACTCCAAAATTACTCGCCCGGCTTCGCTTGGATAGAGTTGGAGCGCGCTTAGTGTGTATTTTTAACTGGGATAGTATGGGGAAATCCAAAACCATAGCAGATACAGGGAAACTGTCATGCGTCCATAAAACTCAATGAAATTGACTAAATTTTTTTAATGTCGATCGACTCAGTTTCATGTAAGGATCATATTTTCATTGTATCGAAAGAAAAAATCGGAACAGCATTCCCATAGATTTCAGATTCAGATTTCCCCATACTGTCCCATTTAAAAAAAGCACACTGTATAATAAACAAACTTCATTTGTATGGGCCTGGTAAACCTCTTAAACCAATGGTTGCTTAAACTTTTTTATTGATCTATGCACGAAGTACTAAAGAGATACTGCATTAAAGAGCGAGTACGTTAAAATAATAATTGACTCAATTAACTCAGAAATTTCGAGCTCGGTATTAGTGCTTGTTGCAGGCGCGAAGATCACGAGCTACGACATAGTTTGTGAGCGTTTATTGGATTATGTGGTTTCACTGGGGGATGTAGTTGGGAATTTTCGCAGTCGAGTCGCATCGAAATTGTTTACAACATTAGGCACAGTTGAATGCTTTATCTATCCATTTTAGTTTAGAATATCACTTGTAGATTTAACTGTTTTGAGAAAAATCTTTTTAACTTAATAATTTTTTTTTTTAATGTACCAATGGTAATAAAAATAATGGCAGAAATTAAATGGGTTATTAGGGTTGTCCGCTTCATGGACAACTAGGTATGTATATAGGTTTAAGTGATTATGTCGAAGCAAGTGGGATAACTAGGTGATAGCCTAGTACAAGTGTAAATTAAAAAATTATAACATCCCCGACGAGTGAGTGTTACAGTAACTAGAAAAGAGCTGATAACTTTCAAACGACTTTATTATTTGTACTTATTATATTTGTTAAAAAAAATGAAAACTCCCTGTGGAAAATTCCCGAATACGAGCCAAGAGTTATGATCTGTAGTGTAATAAAGGGCGGGACCTCGACGCAGGCCTGTAATCGGCGACCTCCGCAAACATAACGAATGACAAACGAAATGTTCGAATCCATTTGCTTTTATTTATTTTATTCAGTCGAGCGCCGAAAATAAAATCCTTAATTGAGGTTCAGTTTGCGAAAATACGATACGATAAATAATAATAATGATTGGAAAATTCACTGAGTTGGGACAGTATATGGGGTCAAGGACGAACTTTTTAACAGGAAAGCTAATAAATATCGGTGAACTATTGTTTAACAATAGTGAAAAGAGTATAGAGTGTGCCAGGTGTCTACTTGTTTAGAAATTGTTATTTAGGTTAACAAACTTTTAGTTATTAATTACAGCATCTATAAAACACTGCATTCCTAATTTGATTCTTATGTACAGCCATGGACTTATAAATATTATAATTTAATTAATCCGTGAAATACACTACCCTGTTTTCAGGGTTCCGTATCATAATTGTAAAAAATAATTGTAAGGGTATAAATTCTTCAGTAAATAAATTAAAGGTCCACAGCAAAGCCGCACCACCAATACGATTTCGCTTACCGGAACAACGGAACCAAGAAACCAATAAGAGACTATATAAAATAAACATCTATCATATGGAGTATATTATGACAGATTTTAAATTACTTTTTAATCCGCGACCCAAAAAAAGGGGTGTTATAAGTTTGACATGTGCATCTGTGTGGCATCGTAGCTCCTAAACTAATGAACCGATTTTAATTTCGTTTTTTAGTTTGAAAGGTTGCTTGATCGAGTGTTCTTAGCTATGATCCAAGAAAATCGGTTCAGCCGTTTGAAAGCTATCAGCTCTTTTTTAGTTACTGTAACTTTCACTTGTCGGGGGTGTTATAAATTTTTAATTTACACTTTTTACTCAAGACATCTGCCGGGTATGTAAGGTAATTTTGTTAGGCGAACGATTTGCATTTACCTAATTTGACAAATGTTTGCAATTTTATCGTGGGTAAAGTAAAAAAGAAAATGCACGTCGCGAATACAGAAACGGAATATCTACATATAAATTGCTCGTTTAGCATAAACTGACTACTTAACTTCAAAAGTGCGGCTTTTAAATTAGTCTTAAATTAAAATATAGAGTTTCAAGGTACGTAGCACTTAAAGAGCGCAAAGGATTTTTTTTGAAATCACTCTAATATTATAAAGTTGAAAGTGTGTGTGTGTTGCGTGTATGTATATGTGCGCGTGTGTGTGTGCGTATGCGTGTGTGTGCTTGTTACTCTTTTACGCAAAAACTTCTGGACGGATTTGGCTGTTTGTAATGGAGATAGATTATACCCTGGATTAAAACATAGGGTACTTTTTATTCCGAAAAATCGAAGAGTTCCCACGGGACTTATAAAAAACCTATATCCACGCGAATGAAGTCACGAGCATCAGCTATTGTTACAATTAAATTTATATCTAGTCTAATCTAATTAATGTACAAATCATATTCGCGCTTACGAAAAGAAACTATGGTCGCGTGGAATGTGCCAAAAATAATATTCTAAATCTTGAAACAGCCAGGCTGATCCTTTTTGCGTGTAAATGAGCCAGCCCTTCTATTACATTAGTAGGTAAAATGATTTGATATTTCACTAGCGACATAAACTCAGACAGAAACTAATATGTAAAAATCTATGAATTTTCCGTGTACATACTGTGCAATAGTCCTATCTAGTTTGTTAATTAACTTTATATTATCTTACTTATGTGTTTATGTGCACAAATTAAGTTTATCAATGTTTAGGAAGTAAGTACTTAATTTATGAAAAGATTTCATATTTTTCTAGACCAGCTCGAAAATCTTAAGTTTTATACTTTTTAACTACAGATGAACTTGAAGGAATTTATCGTGAGTAACTTGCAAGTTAGCATCAAGTTTGAAAGTTAAAATTTTTTCGAAGGATATACATGTAACTTCTTTAATTTTAATGCAAGATAAATTTTGAAATCTTTGAAAAACCACTCAAGGAAATAAATCATAAGGATTTGCTACTCCGTTTTTTCTAAATCATATTTACAAAATCTGGTTAATCAGACTTGCTGGCAAGTGATGATGCAGCCGAAGATGGAGCGTGCTTGCCTTAAAGACGCCTATTCACTTTTACTTGATATCAAAATGGAAGGAAAAACTGAAACTGGAAGGGCGTTCCATTTCCTAACGGACAAACGAACAGGCAAATCGATTCGTGGAATTTTGACTTCGTTTTTATTACAAGTGTAAATTAAAAATTTATAACACCCCCGACAAGTGAAGGTTAAACTAGAAAAGAGCTGATAACTTTCAAATCTATTTTCTTGGATTATAGCTAAGAACAATCTCGATCAAGCCACCTTTCAAACAAAAAAAACTAAATTAAAATCGGTCCATTCGTTTAAGAGCTACGATGCCACAGACAGATACACAGATACATAGACACACACGTCAAACTTATAACACCCCTCTTTTTGGGTCGGGGGTTAAAAATGGGTCATGACTGTCAGCAGTTAGGAATACTACATACAGATAAAGCGTGACAAAGAGAATAAACAACTGAGCTGGTTAAATACTGATAGTGTAACATTTAAAACTAATAGAGTAGCAACTGATTCATACAGAAAGTTAGTACCTCCCAATTTTCAATTTGAGTTGGCAAGCAAACAATATTCAATATTCATATCATTTTGAATCTGTGAGGCTACAACTTATGACTCAATTAGTGGTAGGCTAGGCTGTCGTCATACTGTGCTTGTGGACTAAATATGTTTGCTTATTCGTAATTGCGTTACGTGGCTCTGTATAAACGCAATTTCTCACAAAAACAAACGTGTGATTTCCTAATTTTCATTTCAATAAATAAAGAAATGGCATCGCTATATTATGGCAAAGTTGATCTTTCTTGGCAATATTGCATCGGAAAGGGCACTGTTGACACTTAGCATCGGGATGTAAAACCTCCAACTCCAAGCTGCTACTAAGATTCTTTAATAGAAAAACTCAAAAAAAAATTGGGCCAACCCAAGACTCAATCCCGTTACTTCGTGCACACTCACGCATCCACAGTAGAATGAGTTTTTCAAATTCAATCTTCGATTGTATAATAAGCTTTTTTCAGAAGCATACATTTCAGCAGTATTTTTCAGTTAGCAACAAGAGCACCGAGGCAGTCAAAACTGTGCAATATACATTATTATCTTTACAGAAAGGGATGGTAATGTGAAGGGTGTGAGTTTTGTGAATAAATTATACCCTTAAACCCAATTTCAAGAGGCCCACCTAAATTATGTAGAGCGGCACTTTACTACGACACAGATTTCAAACCCGGAAAATACTGCCTTCCGTTTTAGGAAATCTATTATTATAATGTGATTCTGCGGAGGCGGACACTAAGATCCAATGGACTTGCAAATTACTTAACGGTGACCAACAAATTTCTGAAAGGCCGGCAATGCATCGGCTGCAAATGTTCATGAGCGGCGGTAATCACTTAACATCAGGTGACTCACCAGCTTGTTTGCAGCTATTTTTTATTTAAAAAAAAAATAACTTTTCTAAGCACCATCTTAATAAGTTTACTCTTTAATTGCACTTAATTATCTCTAAAACGATACTTAGTCTACTTCCGCAAAGCCTTCCACAATGAATTAGATACGTTAGGCGTACGATAATAATAACTTCAAGCTCTTGTTTGTGTTTAACTAATAACTACAAAATCATATTTAATACACTTTCAAGTACGGTAGTTAAAATTAAGTGAAAAGCAAAGTTTGCATGAAAGCAGCCAGTTTTGAGCAAAGTTAAAACAAAATTTATATCAGCATTTTCGCTCAGAATGTTATTTTAATTAATGCGACAGTGTTTAATCTTGGTTGACCCTTTAATCATCTCGTGACGAAGATAAATTAACTGGGTCGTACTCGTAAACAGGATTGCTAAAGATAAAACTCATTCAATTTCGACTACGACTACTACCGAATATTTTTAGGGCTCCGTACCTCCAAAGGAAAAAAGAAAATCTTATAGGATCACTTTGTCGTCTGTCTGTCGTGTCTGTCTGTCGTGTCTGTCAAGAAAATCAATAGGGTACTTCTCGTTGATCTAGCATCATGAAATTCGGCAGGTAAGCAGCTCTTATAGTAAAAGTAACGGAAAAAATCCGAAAACCATGAATTTGTGGTTACATCACAAAAAAATATATTAAAAAGTGTTCACGAACAAATTATAAATTATTTGTATTTTCATCTTTCAAAGTAAGATTACAGATACCAAGGGGGTTATCATATGAAAGGGCTTTACTTGTACATTCTAAAACAGATTTTTGTTTATTTTTATGCATAGTTACGTAATAGTTTTTGATTCATCGTGCAAAATGTGGAAAAAATACGACTGAAGTACGGAACCCTGGGTGCGCGAGTCTGACTCGCACCGGCTGGTTTTTTTAATATATTTTGAAACTGTTTTAGCAGTAGGTATTGATAGATACATACTTGACAAATTACTGTTATATTTTACAAATTCATTTTTTTAACCCCCGACCCAAAAAGAGGGGTGTTATAAGTTTGACGTGTGTATCTGTGTGTCTGTGTATCTGTGTATCTGTCTGTGGCATCGTAGCTCCTAAACTAATGAACCGATTTTAATTTAGTTTGTTTTTGTTTGAAAGGTGTCTTGATCGAGAGTGTTCTTAGCTAAAATCCAAGAAAATCGGTTCAGCCGTTTGAAAGTTATCAGCTCTTTTCAAGTTACTGTAACCTCCACTAGTCGGGGGTGTTATAAATTTTTAATTTACCCTTGTTATAGTCTAAATAACGTGAATTTCGCCTGGGTGTTAAGATATTTTATGGAAATACCCGCTCATGAGGGCACGTGACCGCAGCTTCTAACGCACTAACCAAACTTATAACACGCCGGCAAATCTAAACAGACGTGCGGCTAACCGGAGTTAATGCGAATCATAAAACAATTTTCGTACTATCCAGTTTTATCCATTCCATATAATCCACTTCCAAAAATTTAACACTACCTATAATGCGAAATTGTGTGTCAATCTGTCTGTTACCTTCTCATTGCTCAACCATTCATATTTCCATCGTATCCAAAACTGTACATTCAAAAATTTATAAAGGCGAATTTTTGGGTCATTCTGCCTGGTACCTTTTCATCGCTCAACCACGGAACCTATCTTGACAAAAGACACAGAAATAGAAGCATCCTGGAGAATATGGATTACTTTTTACGCCGGCAATCAAAGAGTTTCCATCTGATTTTTAAAAACCTAAATCCACGTAAATGAAATCGCGGGTATCAGTTAGTCGTTAATAAACACTAATTTTAAACATTTAAAGTGCCTTACTTAATCTCTTTATGCCTAGAGGGCTCTCTCCGTCACTCGTTTCATACCATTTCATACAATCGTAGTTCCAATTTCATTTGAATAATAAGCAACCAAAGTCCATGAAATTTTGCAGACATATTCTAGAAACTAATATCTATGTCTGTGGTTTTCCAGATTTCTTTTAAAATATTCGGTTTCAAAGTTACGCGGTCTTAAAATTTTCATACAAATCTTTGAGCTCCTGTAATTTTAAAACTACATATTTTTAGAAAAATCTAAAACACCACAGACACAGATATTAGTTTCTAGAATATGTCTGCAAAATTTCATGGACTTTAGTTGCTTAATATTCAAATGAAATTGGAACTACGATTGTATGAAATGGTATGAAACGAGTGACGGAGAGAGCCCTGTTAATTCGTATTTTTTTGTTTTTATTTTATTGAATTTCCACATCTTGCTAAACTAAATAAAATCTGAAAATTTTAGAGGAATGGATGGAGGAATGTCTATTATTTACAAATGACTGTTTTTTTTCTAAATATTCATATTTCTTAAAATTCGTCTTGATTCTGCTAACTATAACACTAGTTAAAACATTCTCTTGTAGGTACTCTAGCTAGCTAAATCTAATCTTTGAAGAATTTTCACGATATGTTCTAAAATATATCAACTTCACAACTTTAAGCTTTACTAAATTCTTTAGAGCACTCCGCGGTTAGTTTAATGAAATTAGGGGAAGCAATGTCAACAGTGTAGAAGATATTATAGTGAAGATGCAAAATTCACTGTTATTACAAAGTTCTTAACTTAGTTTAACCTATCCTTAGTTAATATTACTTATAAACAAAATAGTAACACAGACAACCAAATAACTCTAACACTTAGAACCTTCTTGGCACATTTGTGTGCGCTGCATTTACTTATAATGATACTCGTATGTATTAGAATTTGCAGATTCGACTACCTAAAAGATCAATTTTGGCATTCATCGTCAAGTCTGGTGTTTTGGTCACAGCTAGTTATGTTACTATCAACAAATGCGTAACGAAATAGCACATCGGTCCCATCGTGCGACGCGGGAATGACAGCCTAGAGAAGTGAGGAAAAGGCCGCTCACCAAAAAGATGGTCTGACCAACTGAAGCAACATAATTCGTATCAGTTCTACGCTATCGCTAGAATGGCCACTTACAATGGACACAACAGATCCACCCGAGGCTAGGATCTCGCCAGGAAATCGATCTTCAATAATGAAGGAATGACTGGAGAGTGAGAGAGTGTGCTACCGTTTTAAAATGCATCGTATCTTTCCAGTGAGACAACAGTCAAATACTAACTTGTAATAGATATAAAAAAGCTTTAGAAAAGTTGTGTACGAAAAAGTGATACAATTTTACGTAAGAGAGATAGATGATAGGTCTATACATAGTCTTTCTTAAATGGAAAAGGTCGCGGTCAGGAAATGCTTACACATCAAGCCTAAGGGTGTAGGAATGTAGAGAAATGGCGGGCATGAAGAAAATTATGTGTGTACATTACGGCGAACAGGAAATACGAATACGTAGTTGAAAGAGTGTTTATTTTATCATCGTGGGCATCTTAAGAATGATCGTTTATTTCAAGAGCATGGTTGATTGTGTGAATCATAGGCGAAATTATTAAAGTAAGTTTTTAAATTTATTTAAGATCAGAGACAAAAACTATTTATGTATCGAACTGTAAGTAATTAGTCCTTGACTACGATTTGAACTCAATGGTAACTCGATGGTAAGTCAAAATTATTGATGCCGGAATCAGTCAAGATCAAATCAAGTCATTTATTTTTAACCCCCGACCCAAAAAGAGGGGTGTTATAAGTTTGACGTGTGTATCTGTGTATCTGTGTGTCTGTGTATCTGTGTATCTATCTGTAGCATCGTAGCGCCTAAACGAATGAACCCATTTTAAAATTTACTTTTTTTGTTTGAAAGGTGGCTTGATCGAGAGTGTTCTTAGCTATAATCCAAGAAAATCGGTTCAGCCGTTTAAAAGTTATCAGCTCTTTTCTAGTTTTCTTGTAGAAAAGAAGGTTAGATAACCCTTAGGTTCATAATATTCAAGTGTCAATTGACAAATGTCAAGCTGTCAAGATGGACGTTGCCTAGATATACATAATTATTTATTTGAAAATGATTTGTCGGGGGTGTTGAAAATTTTTAATTTACACTTGTTCAAAATATATTCAAGATAATTAGACGTCAACTTGAAACTAAAGCTTCGAGGGTTCCACATTCGTCTTGGTCTGAGAAAAACAAACTCAGCCATTAGTTTAATGCATGAGAGACGAATTGACGATGCAGTCTAAAAGGCAAATCTGGAAAGGTTATGGCAGTTTTTCCTGTTCAAACAAATAATCGGTTAGTACTTGTTTTCTAAAAAAAAATGCAGCATCAATGAAAGTGATAATAAATAGCCGATTACTGTTTTGTATAATTTAGACGGGACGATGCGTCGAAATTTTTAAATTTCAAATGGAATAATACAATACGAAAACCATTAATATTAAAACAGTTTTAGACTGAGTACAAATATTATGATGAACTTCAATCTTGTTCAAGCAAATTTATTGAATAATTTTACATCCAAAATTAGTTTTCATAATTAATATTTCATTATTAATATCTCTACTTTGTGTTCATTTAAAATCTATCTTTACGGCTGATTGGTTCTACATTTAATGTGTTTTAAACAGCTTCGTTTAGCCTCACTTTCCCATATTAATTGTACTCGTACATATATTTCCCGATGAGTATTGAATATTTGCATGCTAAGTATGTAGTAGAATATGAAGGTCGCTTATACTTAGTTATAATATTATTTTGAACATCCTATGTACTTAATAAATTTCATCTCATTTGTTGCTTCTAATGAACCATAATTTGTCATGATACGAATTTCGTTCCCAAGACAACACAACACTATCTGAACCTCAGATCCAAATCAAAATTTTCATCATTGTTTTATTAGATTCCGATTCCTTAATTTTCATGGTGTTTCTGTGACGACTGAGTATCTGCCAACTGTGAATTAATGTGGGCATGTGGGTATTAATTATTATATGGTGGATAAAATGAAAAAGTTTTGATACATTATTTCATTGATGTTGTGTAAGAAAATATATTTATTTAGTGAGCCACGGAAACCAAACAATCATTTTTATTTCGTTGGTTTAAAAAGATAAAAAAGTAAGTAAATAAGTTTATATCTTAATAGAGTGGGGATTGCACCAGACTTACACAAAACAGCCCAGGTTCCTATTACATTCCCATTACATTTATCATCATTTACATTTAAAGTCACCAGATTTTGTTCCAGGAAAGCCATTTTAAATTGTAAATTAGTAAAGTAGGCATACAAGAGGTGACAGGGGTCTAACCAAACCTTTTAAAACGGGCCATGTCGTGTACACTGACTACCGTAGTCAGTTACCTCGTTAATTATAAAGGAGCTTGACAGTAGGACACATCTTTAACAGTAGAATAGAGCATTAGTTCCTGATTAATGTAACAACTTTCTTCATCTTCTTTGAGAGCCTCTTCGACAAGCTTCGTATGGAATATACGAAGATGACTGTCAACCTTTTATACTTTGCGCGGCGAAACAACTTGGAACTAGGATCTTTGAAAACCTAAATCCACGCGGACGAAGTCGTGGGCATCCTCTAGTTTAGAATATGGCAAACGAGCATTAGCGGTTGTCTAATGAAACATCAGTGTCAGTTATTGTAGAAACAAGCGTATTTGTATAGGATTACAGTTTAAATTGGATGGTAGAGTGATATAGATATATGTACTAAAGCATATTATAATATTATGCTTCTGAAGTAGGTTTTTCTGCTGTCAATTTTCTAAAAAATTGGCAGCATCTGTCCCGCCACTATGCTAGATTACGGAAAAGCTGCATCAATCATTGCTACAATCTCAATTATCGTGATTGGCTAAAATAGTATCTTTGCTGTAACGATTTATTTTAACCAATTACAAAAGAGTATTGCCCAATCAGAGGTGATTACGATCGTCACGATGTAGCTTTCAACTGGCGGCAAAAACAGCAGATATCATTTCTGTATGTAAAATTATTCAAATTTAACGACCTGAAGCTTACGAGAAAATAATAATTTATTGAGGCCGGGCCGCATCTACGCCTGCTTTCCCTACAATTTTTGAAATAATGAATGCATTCAAGTTGCATTCAATTGCCACTTATCGAATAGCAATAAATAATTTATAGTCTATTCAGAAATTGTTAGGATTAGAACTTAACAGAGCTCTCTCCGTCACTTACTCCATACAATCGTAGTTCCCATTTCATTTGAATATTAAGCAACCAAAGTCCATGAAATTTTGCAGACATAGTCTAGAAACTAATATCTGTGTCTGTGGTGTTTTAGATTTTTCTAAAAATATGTAGTTTTAAAATTACAGGGGCTCAAAGATTTGTATTTTTCTTTAAAAAAAGGCCCAACTTTGTGCTCGTTTTTCTAGACAACGAAGCAATTTAATGAAATTTGGAAAAACCACAGACCTAGAAAATTTAATGAATATTATGTAGTAAAAAAATTATCGTTATATATTTTATATTGTTATAATTATGTGGGAACTACGAAAACCAGAAATTACACCCAGAAATCTTGAAAATTTCGTGCTGTCTCGATTTGTGCAAGCGGGGTGGTGAAGTGCGGGGGACGACACGTGAAACTGACAGAAACTGACAGTCTAAACACACGGGCCACATTTAGACTGCACCCAACTCCAAACTTGTCGATAGGTCTAACTAAATACACTGGTACATTTCAACTTGCGTTAGACGTATGCGTTACCTACCGTTATGCGTAGACGTTGCCTGTAGATAAAAATATGTCTCATGTTTGCTGGCAATAGCGCATGCATCAAACCCTGCAAGTTGCAACTCTCTTGCAACCTATTCCTCACGCAATACGCACAGCTTTAATATTATAATTTTTGACAATGTATACTATATGTAATGCCATATCACAGGTCACTCTCTGATTTATTGCTAACAATTTACTTCCAAATGCAAAGAAATCTAAGTGTGTTGAATCCACAGTGCCCAATACCAGGACCTTAAATGACATAAATTCATTGATAAATAATCATATGTTGAAAATAAAGGAGAACCCCGTGTTTCTCGGTATAATGTTAGATGCAAAGCTTCTATGGAACACCCACATATCAACACTTGATGGTAAACTCAGCTCTGCTGCTTACACTATTAGAAAAATTCGACAGATACTGACGTGGAAACTGCAAAAATTGTATATTTTGCTTATTTTCACTGTATTATGTCTTACGGACTCTTGCTATGAGATAAAGCGGTAGATATTGAGAAAAAAATGTATTACAGAAAAGGACAGGACGTGCAATTTATAATTTAAAACCGCGCGCTGCCATACAATAAAAATATAAGGAAATAAGTACCTTATCTATTATCTTATAGTAGCTTCTAAATATATTTACAACTAGCTAATGCCCGCAGCTTCGCTCGCGTGGATTTAGGTTTTTAAAAATCCCGATCCTTTCATTTCCCAGAACAAAAGTTGCCTCTCCGTAATAGCCCGTCCCCGGGATGCAACTTGTTTCTGTATCACGTAAGAATATTTAAACGGATGATCCTTTTCAAATCCCGAGGGATCACCAGGATTTAGGAATGCAATTTCTTACAGCATCAGGGTTGAGGTCAACGACAAAGTGTTTACTTGGTATAGATACCTTCAATATCAATTAATAATCGACACTTTTTAAATCCCATTAGCTTTAGTAGTCAGGTCCCCTGCAACATCAGGGTTGAGGAGTTGGAATCCAAATTTTTTATTGAACAATGTCGCAAACTTTCTTTATCGATTAAAAAAACTACCCAAAATTACGCAGTTAGGTTACCTGCCAAATTTCATGGTTTTGAGTCAACGGGAAGTACCCTAGAGGTTTTCTTGACACACACGACAGACAGAGAGATAGACAACAAAGTGATCCTATAAGAGTTCCGTTTTTCATTTTGAGGTACGAAACCCTAGAAAACGTAGGATTGGCATTCCGAACCAGTGGTAAATTTTTCTGACCATCCAAAAACACTTTGAAGTTTACCTAAAAGTTTACAGGAATAAAAATTTATCATTGTATTCCATTCCATTTCATTCTATTCCATTCTGTTCAAAGATAAATAGATAATAAAAATATTTGTCACCGAAACAATAATTTACGATACATCGACCAATATCAATTTTACTGATGACAATCTGACTATTACCAAAGTGAACGACTACTATAATATCTATTATACATACGACTAACATAATATGTATTATAAATTGTGTGCCGTTTGCATTCTCACTAGGTTCTCATTAAGTTTGTTTTATTTGGTTAAACTTTCTGGCATTTATATTGTTATGACGTTTAATTGGCAAACAGTCTGTTTATTGGCTGAAACTCAAAAATTCAGCCAATCACAACAAAGAAAATATTGTAATAATGATTGATGCAGCTTTCTGTAATTGAAAACAAAATATTTGACATTAACTTGAATGTGACAGTGTTTTCCGAATAGGGTTGCCAGAGGCCCCGTATTTTACTGGTTACCCCGTATTTCAGGATACAGAAACCTGTAATTATGAAAATAAAATACGGGGCAAATAAAACTAAATATTTTTAGGGTTCCGTAACTCAAAAGCAAAAAAGAACTCTTATAGGATCACTTCGTTGTCTGTCAGTCTATCAGTATTTCCGTCTGTCCGTCTGTCCATCTGTCCTTCTATCCGTCTGTCATGTGTTCATGAACAAATATTAGTATTTTCAATTTTCAAAGTAAGATAACTACATATATCAAGTGGGTTATCATATGAAAGGGCTTTACCTGTTCATTCTAAAACAGATTTTTATTTATTTTTATGCATATTTTTTTAATGCATAACAGTTTTTGATTTCTCGAGTAAAATGTCGGAAAAAATACCCGAATACGGAACCCTCGGTGCGTGGGTCTGACTCGCACTTGGCCGGTTTTTTACAAATTCAGCAGGAGCTGGCTGGCGAAATCAAACACTGACGTTATGTCCAGTAGAAAGAATATTTTCCTTTTGCGGCAATGCGTAGCCGAAACCCACTCGATATTGATCATGGTCGTAGCCAAGGCGGCGGGGCTTGGTTTGAGGATGTAAGCCTTTTTTTATACAAGTTAGCCCGTGACTTTAATCTTTTCTAGTGGTAAGTGATGATGCAGTCTAATTTCTTGGCCGTTAGGGCCATACTAACCATATAACTAGCCATGACCGAAGCCTCCCACCAGACCAGAAATTTCGAAATGGCGACTGCGCCTGGGAAGCCGTCAAAAACCTAAGCCTAAAATAATACTTACACTATTTCTTGCATTTGCTTACCAATTTTTTTTTGGAAATATATCAAACATTTCGCGCTCACTTCACTCGCGCTTTGAATTTCTATTACTTGGTGTAAACCCCGCAATTTCGTTTGCATGAATTTAGATTTTTAAAAATTCCGTGGGGGATTTTCCGGGCTAAAAAGCCGCCTAAAAAAAATGTCTGGGATGCAAGTTACCTCTGAATAGTAAGTACCAAAATTTTGGTAAAGAAGATGGGCCGTGAAAGGTTAACAAATAGATAGGCAAATAGATATACTGTCGTATTCGTAATATTAGTATGGATAGGAAGCTTTAAAAATAAAATCTTGCTATGGCTACACTCGTTTCCCTTTCATTTTAATTTTTTCTGTATTGAACCAAAAACACTTACGCTCACTGCGCTCGCGCTTTTTTATTGTTGTATTTTATCTCACTGTCAAATTGAAAGGCGAAATTCCACTAACCAGGTAATTAGCCCATAAAGTTGAGCGAATGTTTTTTTCCTCATGACAGGATTCAGTTCCGGCCCTAATAAAACCTCTCCCGCAATCGATTCCTGGCTACGGCCATAGTATTGATACTGTGAAGGTGGAATTACAAATTAAATGTAATTTTAAGTTGAAATGAGAAGATTGTATGCATGAAATGTATAACATTTTGCTTTACAACACTAAGAGTTTTTAAAAGCTATTTAAATAAATAAATCTTTTATTTAAAACCACATTGCAAACACAGTTCACCAATCAAGATACGGCAACATACAGAGAAAAAATACAAAACTTATAAATAAACTGAAATATCTAAATAGGGTTTCCATGCATTTCAGAGAGAACCACCGGCTATATATATATTCTTCAAATACTTCAAAATTTCAAATTTCTTCAAATCTAAACCCCGTATTTTTGATGGTGGTAGCCTGTAAATCAAAAAGAGCCAGGTGGCAACCCTACTTCGACCTAGACAGAATGAAAAATTGTTTTCATTACTCGGTATGCCTACTGCCATAGTGTGACAGAAAGTGTGACGGTAGTTGTGACCTCTGATTGGCCGACTCTCTTTCACTATTTGCTAAAATTGATGATTGCAACAACAATTTTTTCTTTTTGTAATCGAAAACAGAACACGGACGTCAAACAGGTTGACTAATTGCAATCATTTCTGACCGGCTAACATTGTTCCGCTAGTGGCTCAAACTCACTGTCGCAGCAAGAACATGGTAAATTCAGCCAATCACAGCAATTTGAAATTTGGTTATCACAAATGTACCGATCTAGGAACCGAGAATGCACGAACCAGGGCAGATAGAGATAAGAACAATAATATCATACGTAGGAAATCGACGGGGGATCGTTGGCAAGGATAGCCTTAATCGGATTATGAATTGACTAATTTGTAAAATACAACTTCTAGATGTTCTCATGGACGTATAAATATGTGAGTACTTATAAAAACTGAACTATTGCAAGTATAATCGATCTAATCGATGCTGAGCAAATTGACTGTGGCAGACGGACAGACAGAAACAGACAGACACACGAATGTTCCTTGAATGAACTTCCATGAATGAATGTTGAATTATTATTAAAGAAACTTTTTCCAATGCATAATTCTAAAAAACCGTGTCATCTAATCTGAACGCTGTCATAATAATAAGAGTAAGATGTTTCGGTAATGACAGCTGACAAGGCTGTTTTAAAGCGGGAAAGGATCACCTGAAGATGTTTAATGACCCCATTATTGGTGCTGACGTTTCAAAAATGGTTGATGGATTTGTTTTGCGTACTCAACTCATCAACATTCAAATTCAAGTTAATTTTAATGTAGACCATTTGTTTCTTTAATTCTCTTCAAATAGTAACCTTTATAAATTTTGAATTCTAGCTTTTGTGAAAACAACACTACCATTGCTCGTAAAATATTAATTATTTTGTATATTCGCCTTGTTTAGACAAATAGCCGTAATTGTAGTATTCTAATTAGTTCAATAAAGTACCTAATATTTTGACGGAGAACAAGCGTATCCATAGCATAAAAAATACACACTACACACAAACAGAAACACAGTGTAGTATAAAGTTCAAACCGCATACATTATTATGCGTTAACTGCGACCGCTTGCAGAGTGCACATGTCGGCACATCCAAACTTATGGGCGACTGTTATTGCTGTTAAAACATATTCAGCGATAATATTGTGTTCCTCTCTTATTTGCGCGTTTGTTCTATATTACAGAGTTAAACAATACGCAAAATCATCACGTTTAACTCAAACTAACGACTTCCCTTGCGTAGTAGTAACCGCTGTGGTCTTATAGATGCCTCCCACTTATATCCCGGGTTGGTTTCGTGGCAGGAGCAATTTAGGAATTTTTATTCTCTATAATTGTCTCTGGTCTGGTCCCCCTAACACACCGAGTTACGCATACGCCCACGCCTTACGCAAGCGGTATGCCATGTTTCATACAGCTCAATACATTAAAACGCAATGGTACGCGCTACGTCTACGCTTACGCAACGCTTATATACAGCCTGTGTGAACGAGCTATTAGACTTCATCATCACGTAACATCAGGTGCGATCGCAGTCAAGGGCTAAATTGTATCAGAATAATTATAAAAAAAAACAAAGCATTTACATTCAAAACGGATATAATTGACAATCAATCAATCAATCAATTGTTGAATTTTTAAGGTGATGTAATGGTGGTAATTAATTACATGAAACTTGAAATTAAAGCTACGAGGGTCTTTGATATGGCAGTCAGTCTTTTTAACCCCCGACCGAAAAAGAGGGGTGCTATAAGTTTGACGTGTGTATCTGTGTATCGGCTGTGGCATCGTAGCTCCTAAACTAATGAACCGATTTTAACTTAGTTTTTTTTTGTTTGAAAGGTGGCTTGATCGAGAGTGTTCTTAGCTATAGTCCAAGAAAATCGGCTATAGAATATATATATATATATATATATATATATATAATAGCAGTATAGAACACTGAATTAAGTGTCATTTACCTTAGTAAATTGGTAAGCTACTTACGTAGTAAAACTTACAAGTGTAATCGCAGCCTAATGTATGGAGTAAAACTGCGCTCTGATTTTCAAAGGATTTAATGTTTTTACCCAAAAAGAGGGGTGTTATAAGTTTGACGTGTGTATTGTGTGTCTGTGTATCTGTGTATCTGTCTGTGGCACCGTAGCGCCTAAACTAATGAACCGATTTTAATTTAGTTTTTTTTTAGTTTGAAAGGTGGCTTGATCGAAAGTGTTCTTAGCTATAATCCAAGAAAATCGATTCAGCAGTTTGAAAGCTATCAGCTCTTTTCTAGTTACTGTAACTTTTACTTGTCGGGGGTGTTATAAATTTTTAATTTACACTTGTAGTTTAAAAATTTGTTATTATTTATTTGAGTTTAATGTATAAAAGATACTGGTATAGCCTAACAGTATAGCGTCTAAAACAAGACTATTTTTCAGAGGAAATAGTAGGAAATATTCAAAATCGCAACACGTACCATTCATCTACTCATATAGAGCTGGAATATTTGGATCTAATTTTATCAGACAGTTTCGGAAACTGAATGTGAAATAGAATTTATTTTATACTTGCCTATATCTAAAGAGTTATATTTTACTTTCAAGTTTTACCTACATAACGAGTAGATACTCGTACATTCGCACATCGTGTCTTGTTCAGAGCTTTACTGTTTTGGAAATGCCTGACGCGATTTACGACTTGCCAGACTAATAAAATTCCTTGAGTGCAGTGTATATACGCCCAAAGGCACTGCCTATCCTATTAGGTACCTGGTTTTATTTTTTACTATCAACCAAAGATATTGTAAAACTCCAGATATGCAAAGCTCATCAAACATCATTATCAAACAAACGATTTCAGCTTATGAAACTTATTGTTTTGAAGTACTTAAGTATTTTGAACATCAATATATTTTTTGCAGTATATTTTCACCCAATACAGTTTTAGTCAAAAGAAGAAAGTTAGCTTAACAGTTGTCATCTAACTGTTTTATTATAACTCAGGTTTTAGTTTTGACTTTTATCTTGTTAACAATGTTAAAAAGGAAAAAATGCAGCTATACTCTAAATTTAATTAAGAGGAAGATATCAGAATCGACACCAATGAAAAGATTGAGACTGTTGAGGCAGATTAAGGTAAATGGATATAAATAACAGATGTGCACGTAAACTTTCGCTCTTTCATTTCTAATTCTCTCTTACCACAAAAATTTTAGACGCAGTTTAAACTGAAGTTAAACTCGTTTATGCAACGCATGTGCTTAATGACATTTTAAACCACACTCAAAGTTTTTGTGGTAATACGTAAAAGTTTACAATTGTGAAAATTTTGTAAAAACTCTACTCGAACGGGCTAAATGAGAAGATTTGCAGAATAAAACAAAACTATGAGTTAGCCTGGTCAACACACGGAAATTTTGAATGATCGTAAAAAATTGTTTATGTTAGAACATCGCTTTCATGCATAACATTTTATGGGAAGTATTTCAAGATTATACAAACTCCTGCAATTTAATAATAAACTAAAAACCATAGCAAACTTTGAGCTATAGATTGAAGTAGACAAGTAGGTACCTACCTACATTTTTTCGTAAACTTTTTAAAGCGCGATGCTCAGTTAAAATTACAATCCGAGGAGTTAATAAGCTCCAGAGGTGGATTATAGTGGAATACTTATAACACCATTATTAAAACTTCACTGTAGGTGCTTCTCCTTCTTCCAGTCCTTATCCCATGCTACGTGGGGTCGGCACAACATGTCTTCCTCTTCCACTCTCTTCTGTCATCCATCAACTTATCATCTACCCCTTTTATACGCATATCCTCTTTCACGCAATCCATCCACCTTTTCTTTGGTCGTCCTCTTCCCTTTTTTCCTTTAGATGCTATAGATATACTGTAGATGCTATATATAGGTAATTTAAGTTATCGCTTTGTATCATGAGCCACTGAAAACTTAATTAATTTGGCTTGATTTAGCAAGGAATTTTTAAAGATGTTGGGGAGATGAATTTAAAATGAATCCCAGGCGAAGCTTTAAACATTTATCAACTTTCAACCAAACTTACTTTTTTCTAATTAAAACTTTGTGTCGCTAAACTCCTATAAAGTCCGCAGTACCAAAACAAAGTCGTACAAAATTTCACACAAGCACAAACTTAAAAGCCTTCGCTGTTCTAAAACAAAACTTGTTTTCCAGAACTCAATTTAAAAGCACTTACTAGCGATTTGCTTTAGCGCCGTCACGGCCGATCGAATTGTATTCAGTGTTCGACGTCTCAAATTCTTCTTGAAAGAAAAGGTCTCCATATCTATGCTCACAGACATTTTGTTTTAGGCGCACCTTTTGTATGCGAAGCCGCGAATATACTAAATGCATATCAGCATCAGTCAGTCCACATCCGAAAATCAAGTGTAATCACGTCGGACAGCAAAATGTTTGGAGTAGAAACCGTAATATCTAATTCATTCCTTCTTCTACCTTACTTAGTTAACCACACTATCACATTTATATTATAAAGGCGAAAGTTTGTGTGTATGTGTGTTTGTTTTTTACTCTTTCACGCAAAAACTACTGGACGGATTTAACCTTTACGGTTAAGTGTTTTTATGGCAGTGGAAACCAACCACAACTCATTTTCCTCCCTTTACACTGATTTTAGGATACACATAGATTTTTTTTTTTTTTTTTTCTCATTTAGAGAGCTGGGTCACTAGTGTGACCATGTGGCTCTGGTAGGTCCCTATTATTCTATTCTAACACTAACTAACATTATTCTAACTAATTTTATTCTAACACTTAAAATTATATCTACATACTATTTATTATCTATTAACTCTATGTCTTAAATTTTTACGGACCATCCTGTACAGATCTTTTGCTGCATCGGACGTTGGGTTTGTCAAAATAATATTGACGTGTCCCAACGTCCGGTCCAGCACTTCACTTCGGACACATTCCGTCAATATATGGTAAACGTCTTCCCTTGCACCTGGGCAGTCTGGGCAAAAAGGTGAAGATACTTTTTTTAGTAAAAATGCAAATTTGTTTAACGGAATGTGTCCGGAGCGAAGTCTGTACGAGATTACTAAGTCCTGCCGGCACAATTTATTACAGTCGTACATCCAAGATATATCACAGGGCTGAGGTTGGATCGTCTTGTACCAAATTCCTTTTTGTTTGGACCTTTGATCAAAGTATTCATGCCAAATCTGTTTGCAACGTTTTTTGACCACGTATATGTATTCTGTATAATACGGCGCAATGCTCATTTCGATTCCGTCACTACAGGCTTGCTTTGCATAGGCCAAGTAATTTTTAATTAATAAATAAAATATTTAGTAGTCATGGCAGCTTCTATGCTTCCAAATATCTTAACATATTAGCACTTGATGAATTTAAGGCCTATTTACAACATTGTACACAGTGGTGTAAACAATAGATCTATTCCTGTAGAACAGCCGTCAGATTCAGGTTCATTAACAGACGACCTCAGGCTGCCCCGCCATCATAACAATGCTGATTCTAATTTTGTATAATGACTATCTTATATACACTGTTCAATCATCATGTACATTAAAATGGTTTGTAAAATTAGTGAAATGGATTACTAAGCGGGTTTTCAAGGTGTAGAGTAAAACACACTCGTATAACTCCCCAAGTCAAACTGAAAAAGCTATTTTGTTTCATTCAAATTTCTAATACACTTTTATGTAAGTTCTTTTGAATTTATAGTTTGACGTAAGATTTTTTACACCTTTGTTACCTGTTATCTCCCAAATGACCTACAATGATCCAAACTTCATAGTCGCTGATCGTTCCTCCCCGTGTCGGGGCAATAAGCAGAGAAACTTTCAGCTTTTATAAAATAACGAAGATCTGGCACTCGCTGGCTCTCTCTCTATCACACTAATATTATAAAGGAGAAAGTTTGTGTGTGTGTGTGTGTGTGTGTGTATATGTTTGTTACTCGTTCACGCAATAACTACTGTACGGATTTGGCTGAAATTTGGAATGGAGATAGATATTATCCTGGATTAGCACATAGGCTACTTTTTATCCCGGAAAATCAAAGAGTTCCCACGGGATTTTGAAAAATCTAAATCCACGCGGACGAAGTCGTGGGCATCAGCTAGTTTTTAATAAAATAATGATAGCTTACAAATTATTACTATTCTTTATGGTTTCATCACTCAATCGGTACTTGGTTTATTTACATTATTTGGTTAAGCCGTATTCAATTGTAGCCCGTTTTCGGTACCCGAACACAATTATTCGGTTAGCGATTCGGTTAAACCAAATGCGGTCAACGAATTTGGCCACCGACCTACACAACGCTATAATCGGTTATTCATCAACTAGTGTAAACCATGACTGACATATTAAGCCACCGCCATAAACGTAATATTTAACCAAACATTTTTAATCATAATAATTTTTATCGATGTCAAATGCCTAATACTTTCCTAGATTCTAACTTTATATGTATGAGAACTTAACCCATATAATAAAAGGTAAACAGTGAACAATGACATCTGCAGGCAATATATTTTATGCTCTGGGACCGAAAGGCACAAGTTTACGGGTTAGGAGCGGGTCAGACGCGACGTGACCTCAACTATCTAGTTTTATTGCCGCATTTGGCTTCATGTAAACCCGCCTTTATTATTATGTCACTTTTACGTCAATTGTTTGAGTAATAATGGTTTAGTTTTTGTTGTATTTCTGAAAATACTAATAAAAGAGAGATTACTATTGATGCATTGGAAAAGAGCTGTAGGTGTAGCACTAGACATGCATACTGTATTGTTAGCAACGCAAGACATAGGTTTGTGTATTCGGAATAGAAAATCAAAAACTAAAACAAAGTAACATAATGCTGCTTCAACTCTAGAATATTAAAGAGTTTCATTGTGAACGTTGGTGATTTCGATGATTCGATCAGAAATCGACCTAATTTCATTCTGTCCATCAGTCGCGTGCAGATCATAGAGGCATAAAAAACTGCTTACCCTAGCTGTAATGGTTCAATTCCGATTTTCAATATGAGTTGCCACACAGTAAGTTCCTGCCTATTGAATGCCTACCATGACTCTAAGTCACGCTACTGCTGTCCATCCATTATACGTGAAATCACTGCTGGTGCAGCTTCCCGCCAAATTAGTTCTACCAGCCAAAGTTCTCTTCAGTATCCTTAAGTATGAAAACACATAACATTTTCGTTCCGTTTGCAGTTATATTGTGAGCTAGTAAATTTCGTGCGTAAAACAACGCTATAACCTGAATCCGTAATGATAACAAATTAATGCAAAGCTGTGATTGCATTGCGTTCGCAGTGTTTTACTTGCAGTTACACACTTTTACTGCGCGAGAAATGTAACCGTGTGCAAAGGTATAACGATCATTAACCAAAGTTATTTTAAACGATCGCGGTGAATCGATATAATTATCTATTATAAATTATTTTCGGATACGCCATGTAACCACGACACATGTAAGTGGGTAGTGGGCCGTGGTAATTAATAATGATTTACACAAATTTTGAGCTAAAATCATTGAATTATTTTGTACTGTATTTCCTCAAAGGTTAAAATTGTTTACTTCTTGGAACTATAGGTAAGTTTTGTATTTAGCTTAAAGGCAGCCGTGAAAAGTTGAACTGCTTTCGTTTAGACCCTCGAGCCAACACCCAAGCGTCACTGTAAATCTAGATAGAAGTAGGTATATGCAGTTCAAATAAGAAGTGATTGCTCCGACGATTGTGTTTCCATTTAACAGGGCTCTCTGCGTCACTTACTCCATACAATCGTAGCGCCAATTTCATTTGAATATTGAGCAACCAAAGTTCATGTTTTGCAGACATATTCTAGAAACTAATGTTTGTGCCTGTGATGTTTTAGATTTTTCTAAAAATAAGTAGTTTTAAAATTACAGGGGCTCAAAGATTTGTATGTGAATTTTCACTCACTGATAGTGAGTGAAAATTCACATACAAATCTTTCTCCAATGTCCTCACGAAATATAGTGACAAAAATTCAAATTCCGTATTTCCACAATCGAAATAATTTTATGAAAATTTCGCGGCACGTTCCGTTTACACCCGAGCCGTTAGGAATTGTTTGTGAAACTAAGTTATGAATACAAAATTTTGTATGTAATTAAGAGATTATTTCGTTATACAAAGTGTTTGGGGTTTGTGTAAAGTTGTTGTATTTTGTAAAACTGCAGAATACCTACGTATTTTATAATTAAAATGTTGATTAATTCAAAAGATATCTACTTAAAAGTTATTGTACCAACCCAATCGACAATAATCGTTTTTTTTTATTCGCTATAGGCAAGCGCTTGGCCACAATCACACCTGATGGAAAGTGATGATGTGGTCTAAGATGGGACGCGTTTACCTAGAAGGTGCCTGATCAACCGATAGTGGCTACTACATCAAATCTACTTGCTTGATTGCTCGATATATTAATCAATGTGTTTCGTGTAGTCTATAGAGACGATAGAGTCTCGAGTGGCGCTTTCTAATGTCGTCGATCTACCATCCATCAATAATGAAGTGATGGTCGATCTAGTATCGATTTATCGATGACAGACTGGTATCCGTCGATCAGACGAATGCTAGCTCGTCGACCGATTTATGCCGATCAACAACATCGGTGAAATGGTAACTCCGTAAATGACGAGACGTGGACACGGCATGAATAGGCATATCTATGGTGTGACACGTCGCATTTTTAAAGTCTTTTAACCCCAAAAAGGTGACAAAGTCATATAGTACAGGTATAATACCTGTCACACTAATATTATAAAAGAGAAAGTTTGTATGTGTGTGTGTGTGTGTGTGTGTGTGTGTATGTGTGTGTGTGTGTGTGTGTGTGTGTGTGTGTGTGTGTATATATTTGTTACTCCTTCACGCAAAAACTTCTGGACGGATTGGGCTGAAATTTAGAATGGAGATAGATTATACCTTGGATTAGCACATAGGCTACTTTTAATCCCGGAAAATCAAAGAGTTCCCACGGGAATTTTAAAAAACCTACATTCACGCGAACGAAGTCGCGGGCATCAGCTAGTACTAAATAAAACCGTGGAAGTGTAAGCGACAGGCTTTCAAAGAAAAATTGCTACGTAATCGATATCCGTTTCGGAAATTTCATTATTCCCGAAAATGTGGAAGTTTGGTGACGCTTTTCGATTACACAATGTTTCGTTATAGTTCAGTCAACTATGTTTTCAATATTGAGTATTGTGAATCCGTAACAATGAAATAGTTTGGCAAGATTTCGTAAGTTTATATCTAGGTTGATTTGTCTCTGTCTGTATAACAAACGGGTGGCCAACAATATCTTCTGGGTACTATAAATATCTACGTGTAAATAATAATAAAACTATTATGAGAATCGTTCCAATAAGGAATCAATCCCTCTTGGCATGATGTCCAACGACCAAAATTAATAAATAATTAATCAGTTCTATCTATTATAATCTGTAGACAAGTTACTTTGTCGTTAATACCTATACAATTATTTTCAAATTACAAAGTGTATGGCTTTTCAAGATGAATAACAACTTTACTACTGAATAGTTCAGATATAATAGAATAGTAACTTATCGACACATTACGGTTAAATAAACTTTATTCTCACTAAGAATTACTGATAGATTAACTAATAATTTTGGCCGTTAACCTACAAAATATTTCAAAAAGTGATGAACTGGTAGATACTTAACGAATAACATAAAATTATAAATAGATCAACTTGGTTGGATAGCAGTTAAAAAGCAAAATAAGAAGAAAAAGAAGAATAAGTTTACCTACATTTTGATTAGATGGTCTGTATCGTGCGGAATAATTAGTTTGTATCCTAAATATTGATAGAGGATAGAGGTATTATTGATAGACTACTAAGGTAAAGGTTTACAATAAGTTTTATATCTTAATCTAGAAATTTCGTGAAATCTTAATAGAGCTGTTTAAGTTTGGTGGCACGTTTTGTTATAATCCTGCTTCTGCTTGTTTATTAAGCTTTGTGTTCTCGAACACAAAAGTTTTATTTATCTGTTTAAGAGAATGAAACGAATTCATAAAGTTTGGAGATTATTTTATCTGAGAAAATACACTCCGTACACTTAAAAGTTAATTTACAATTATTTTAAGTGCATTTAGCATGTACCACAAAGTAGCTTTTAAACAAGTGTAAATTAAAAATTTATAACACCCCCGACAAGTAAAGGTTGAACCGATTTTCTTGGATTATAGCTAAGAACACTTTCAATCAAGCCACCTTTCAAACAAAAAAACTAAATTAAAATCGGTTCATTAGTTTAGGAGCTACGATGACAGACAGATACACAGACACACACGTCAAACTTAATTATAACACCCCTCTTTTGGGTCGGGGGTTAAAAAGGAACGTTACTCACATTGTGACACTCTCAAACATTAAAAATTCGTTATTCAGTTATATGGAACCGTAGTTAATGCATTATTTAAGAGGGGTCTCGTCTCTCCGTCACTCGTTCCATACAAACGTAGTTCGTCTCTCATTGGAATACTAACCAATCATACTCAATGAAATTTTGTAGAAACGTTCCGGGAACTAATATCTATGCCTGTGGTTTTCCAGATTTCCGTTAAAATATTCGGTTTAAAAGTTACACGGTCTTAAAAATTCAAATCTTTGAGCCCCTGTAATTTTAAAAACTACATATTTTTAGAAAAATCTAAAACACCACAGGCACAGATATTAGTTTCTAGAATATGTCTGCAAAATTTCATGGATTTTGATTGCTTAATATTCAAATGAAATTATGACTACGATTGTATGGAGTAAGTGATGGAGAGAGTCCCGTTAATGTTGTGTAAAAAGGTCACTGTATGTTTTAGCACTTCGAAAATAGAAAAGCAATAAAGAAGGCGATAAAACTTACTCAAAACAATTTCAACAGTCGTCCTCGTACAACTCCAAATGTAATGAAGAAACTGGACAAAACGTTCCCTGAAAGAAATCTTCTCAGGGTTCGACTCAGTATCAAGAAATCTAACTCTTTTCTTTACAGTCTTTCCTTTTTCTTTTTTCTCGAACCTTTTGCTCTTCACTAAATTAGATTTTTGTGTTTTCACTTCGTTCGGTAGATCGTTTTGTTGAAAAACATTGTCACTCACTAAGTTCAATGCTATGACAGTATCAGTATCACATTTCTGTTTTGTATTGGCTACGTTTTTGACCATTTGTTTACCTTCGACATTTAGCGGCCTCGCTTCAACACTTTGTGTTTGTTTATTGTTTTCGAACGCCGTGTTTGAATTGCGATCTCACTATGCGATAGGATTAATAACCGCGATAAATATGTCTTTGTGTGTTCACAACACAATGCACTACTGAGTGGTTTTCTACTGTGACGCCAATAATTTGCAACTCGACGACGCGTCTAGACGACTCTTGGCGTTGTTTCAATACTAGACTTTTAGGGCGCACTTAAATATGAACCAAATGAAGATATTCATAACAAATTAATCGGAATGTATGCAGATAATGCTCGCATACGTATATAGATTAATTAAAAATTAGTAATAGAACAATGGACATGTGATTCGATTGTGACAAAATAGTTCATTCCCAAAATGTTACAGTCACATTTTGGAAATGAAATATTTTAGACTTTTTAAAATTTAATGAATAAACTTAGATTAGATCAATGTGAACAGTAAATATTTAAGTTGGGTTGATTTTGTTTTTTTTTCAATGCTAAATAAGTACGCGATGGTTTTTAATGAAAATTTAATGTGTGAAACATCCCTTATTAGCTCTAAGCTCTAATCAAAAAGGGACGCACAATGAAGTAACTTTCTATCCCTTAGGTAGGTATTTATACGTTCATTACAATAAAATGTGGGAATGGAAGTGCCCTTTTATTTAATGTTATCATAAGTTTCTCGCCTTAGACCCTTAATAAAATTCACCATAACATTGGGAATTATGGGGCCATATAACGCGATATGGGTGCGACCTGAGCTTACTACAAAATTTACTATTTTTTGCGGACATTATGACAGCGTCGGCAAAATGAGGCCTCGTGAATATGCAAATAAAATATAGGCATATTTATACTAAACCTCACGATGTAGGTTTTTAAAAATGTCGTGGAACCTCAGATTTTACGGAATAAGAAGTCGGTTAAAAATAGGCTACGTCCGTCTCCCGAAATCCGGATGCAAGCTATTTCTGTACCCATCAAAAACGTTTAAAGGATAGGCCGTGAAAAGGTAGTAGATAGCACTTTCGCATTTATAATATCAGTATGGATTGGAATAGATAAGGATGGACGGCGTGACTTGGTTTCGTAGATCTATCGATATTCTAGTAAATCAATTGATATTACTGGCTAAGCAACTTTGACCCCACTCGGAACTTTTGTTATCCAATGATTTTTGCAAATAGGTACTTAATGCCATCTTTTGAACAGAATGTTTGAATTTTTCTTTGAGTTGCATTTTATGATTTATCTCTTGTGTTTTTAATTTTAAAATATTCGCATCAATTTCAATTAATTCTCCAATTTTCCGATAGGAACTGGAAGAGATTCACCGAGTTTCGAATATTCATGACTGCGTTCATGAAAACGCATCGTGAAATCGATTGAAAGAATAAAATCAGAAGGTATCATATTGCAAGATTTTATAGCAAAAGCCGGTCAAGTGCGAGTTGGACTCGTACTCGAAGGTTTCCGTACCATCGTACATTTATTTTTAATTTGCATCGCAGCAAAGATAGTAGAATTAGTATTATTTAACTTTTCAGGGTTGTTAACTGAAAATGTACCTGTAATCTCTGAATCCACAGAACTGATTTTAAAAATTCTTTCACCAGTAGAAAGCTACATTATTCCTGATTGACATGACCTATACTTTGTTTAAAGAAAATTAGAGATCCCTATGAAAATTGTAAGAAGCTACCTGCCAGGGCCCGCCCTGCGACACATCGCTAGTCAAAAAATATATATTCGAAACTGAAAACAAAAGAAAACGTTTCAAAAATAAAATATCACGTTCAATTCTCCATCGTTAAAACACACTTCAAAGTTTAACAGAGATATTGTTACGTTTTAAAATTCTGAAACTTTTATTAACAGCTCTCTAAACTCCAATGAAAAGTGCCCCGGACAACTTTTTCTCGTTTGAATATTTTTGTCGCTCTAGTATAAAAGAACTTGTGAAATGCTCAGAGTTGAGGCCTTGCTTTGTAGGCATTTTGAAAGCAAATAAGCTAAAATTATATTCAGTCACTGAGTTGACAAAGACTCAACAATAGTTGATGCTTTGGGCAAAGTATTTTTTTTGTTCCGCCACTATGACAATAGAGCTTATTATTTTGATATTCTAATTAGTAGACAAAGATATATTTAGTTAGCTAAAATAATCAAAATTTTAAACTATATCATCTGCTATACTTTTCTGATGGGAGGCTTCGGCCGTGGCTAGTTACCATCCTACCGGCAAAACCGTGCCGCCAAGCGATAATAGCGTTCCAGTACCTACGGTAGAATGTACCTATTCACTCTTATTCCTATTTATGTCAAAATATCACACTTCACACTTATTATTATAAAGACGAAAGTTTGTATGTATGTTTGTCACTCTTTCACGAGAAAACTACTAGACGGATTTGGCTGAAATTTGAAATGAAGATAAATTATACCCTGGATAAACACCCTGGCTACTTTTTATCCCGCAAAATCAAAACGTTCCGTGGGATTTTGAAAAACCTTAATCCACGCGAACGAAGTCGCTTGCATCATCTAGTTATAAAATATATTTAAATATTTAATAACTTATGAATAACAGTTCATAAAATGCACCGTTATAAATTATAATAACCATCCACTGAAACGGTGTAAGTCTAAGAAAAAGTTGTGTCTAAAACAACGCTCGTATATTGAAGGAAAATAATTTAAATTTCTGTTCTTTCAACAGAGATATTATTTACATGTAAATAAAGAAATACTTTAATAATATTTGTGAATAAATAAAGGCAAAGGATAAAGAGGTCTCCATCTGAAGTACTAGGCATAATATCAGCTTTTGGTTCAAGGTTATATATATATAAAATTGTGTAAATTGTAGAGCTTAAATAAAAATAATTAAAGTTCGTAACATTTTCTCAAGCTAAGTATAAATTAGCATATAAACCAACTCGTAACCCGTGTATGAAAATAGACTAAAACTAATTTTCATCAGTTTTCACTGAGAGGATCTCCATCCTGTTGCCTCGCGGGATTGCTATATCCAAGTAATTTTACTCAGTGGCTGATAAAATAGCGACCATATTATTTTCCCGTGACCAACTTTTAATTGAAAAATTCTTTTAGAGTTAAATGGAAAGATACTCGTGCTTTGATACGATTTTAAAATGTACTGTTTACTATTTTCAGCTTGATGTTTTTTATAGTATCAGTTTTGTTCTGATGAATAACTCTTGTTTGGACTATAAGATCACAGCGTGGCTAACCTAAACTACCTTCAAGAACGCCAAGAGCGCTTAGTCCAAAGCCAATCTTTTACTTTCTGCCTGGCAAGTTTTCAGTCCATCCGAGTGCGTCGAAACTCAATTTTACTATTTTGGCTCTGAAGTAAAGAACTATGTATTTGTGCAAATATATAAAGGTCAAAAATAAACTTGACTAGATTAAAAATAAATATTATAGTTTTTTTGGAATTTTTAGCATAATTTCTAGCTTACTTAAAATAAAATAAAAGAAACTAGAAATCCAAGTGTGAAGCTCGCCCGACTTCATATCTAGGTACATTACACGTGTAGAAACAGAAAGATTCCGACGAATTGAGAACTCCTCCTTTTTTTGAAGTCGGTTAAAAATGGGTAGGGGCAAATTAAAATTTTTGTGTCGTCAGTAGAAAGTTTCTTGGTTCAAGTAGACAGTAGACGTATTCCCAGAGAGTGTGGAATGTGGATACATAACTAGTGTTTTTAGCAATTAAAAGGAATCTATAGCTATGCATACACGCACGGATCTGCCCGACAGATCTGCCTGATAATTACGCTTGGCGGAGAGAACTGCTGGTGTATTGTAAGAACAGGTACTGATGCCTGTCCGCTGCCCGTACTCAAAACCACCAGATCGGGCACCGCAGATCCGAGCATCCAACTGTGCGTGTGTGCGTAGCGAATAAAGAGAAAAAGATATTACCTAGGGCGAACTTGACCCCGGTCCATGCGGTGCGGAAATAGTGGAAGAGCCGGCGGTAGAGCGGTCGGTGGCGGCGGCGACGCGCGGGCGCTTCCGCGTCGGGCGCGGGCGGCGCCTCCTCCGCCTCGCCCGCACCCGCTCGGCCCTCCACCGGCGACGCCGTGGCGTTGCGCACCCAGCTTTACACTAGATGCTGCCCCGCTAATGAAACCGCACCGTTACGACGCACCGTGCGCACACTGTTCGCACATCGGAACCAACCATTGGTCACACTTGCAAGTACTTATTACACTTATTTTTTAACACTACTACTTTAGAACTTACACGAGTATATTATGTTACTACACAAAATAAGTTTTTCTTATGAGCCTTTTTTCAGAATATTTTAAAAATTAATCACTTCATTTCAAGTTCACAAGTTAGTAAAGGTTGTTGAAAGTTGTCTCTAAATTAGAATTTTTTAGTGAAGCATGCGCCAAGCGTTAGGAGTTAAAGCAGCCGGATATCTGTGGACAAAGAAAAACGGCGTGTTAGTTTTGTTAGCCACGATAAAGATATTCTAAAAAATATTGGTATAATACCATTATTCCTAATTGTATTAATTGTATTTATTGACAGTTAAGATCATCACTGACTTATATAAGTGTACTACTCCAACTCAATTCTGAAAACTGCGGCCTTGACGACTGACTACGGTAGGCGCGTTGGGAGCGGAGTGACCAAACGAAGAGTACCATATCTAGCGTGCTATTATCGGACAGCGGCGTTCCCACAGTTCACGACAGTTTTAAAGCTTGTAATAAAACCTCGAGGCATCACTTACAGTGTCTGCGTCAAATGTAGGCTATGAAACAACTAGGTATGTCACATGGGCCATCGTGGCAGCGTGGCAAAGAGTTTTAAACATACTATAATATTTTTGAACCTTAGATTCATGTCACCCCTAGTGTTCAAATACCTATGAGAGATATCGATTAAGAATCAAACCTGTCACAAGACATTACTGTCTTGTGACAGCGCGGATGGTGGTATTTCCACGGAGTGTTGCCGTTGTGCTAAAGGTGCAGGACAGCATATAAATGAATGCGTATTATATATGATCGCCCCGCTCTCACTACCGCTCTCGTCTCGCCTCCCGCTTCACCGAGATCGGGGCCTTAAATACACGATCTCGAGTTCCTAAAAGCCTTAAATCTGACATTTGAAAGCATTTTAGAGACACACGAGGCATAATGATGTGTTGAAGCAGTGACGCCATAGTGAGTAACAACCTATTCTGACCACTACTACCGGTCACTCCTTTTGGCCACTTGCCGGCAGCTCCTAGCCTAGCGTGAATGCATCACAGCAGAACATACAAGAGGTAAATGTGCGATTTTTCGACAAGTCAAATCATATCAATCATCAGCTTTAGAGTATCTACGGCTTTACAGAAGTATATGTATATGAAAAAAGGTCTAACTTAATCCATACTAATATTACAAAATGCGAGAGTCTGTTTTCTGTCTGCTAGCTTTTCATTTGAGGTTCATCTGTTTAACCGATTTTATTGCCTATATTCTTACCCGGGATGCATTTTGCTTGTTATATCTGTACCAAATTTCACGATTTTGGTGAAATTTGGTAGCTTGCATCCCGGGGAAAAATATAGGCTGTTTATAGCCCTATACAATCAAAGAGTTTCCACGGGATTAAAAAAAAACGTAAATCCAGGCGGATTATAAACAAACAACGTCGTTTGTCTAACATCACAAAGTCGTTTAAACAAGTATCTAGGTTAACATTGAAACGTTTTCCGTAGCAACTTAAACTTTTCAACGTAGACTTTGGGGTGCTTAGGCTTGAATAAAGCAGTTTGAGTTCGATTGTTGTTTGCGTCGGATTTGCATTAGAATTGGATTTTAGCGGGCGTATGTAAATCAATGGCACGTACTGTACAGATGTCAGGAAAAACGTGCGACGTGACTGTTTCTAGAAATATAATTACCGGCGCGTGCCTGCCACGAACAAAGCGCAAGTAAGCTGAATAAAAGCGCTTCTCTTGTATACGACTAACTGACTGGGAGTGGTGTGCAGGTTTTTTAAAATATATTTATTGTGGGATAAACTTGACGAAAATCTTGCCTGAGAAACAGATCAATGATGAGATCTATGTTTAGAGGCACAAACGCACTGTTTAGCCTACTTGTAATAACTCAATACCTATTTTTCATTATTACGTGCCAATAAATTGGTCTTACCCTGGCTTCTGGCTTCGAATTCTGTGCACGCCACTGCGGACTAGTATAAATTCGGACGGCTTACTTATTGTATAGATATTTTTTTAGTAAAAATTCTTTAGGAATGACTTTAGAGTAGCTTTCATCTCTACTAGGACGAAAGTAACGTTACTACGCCCGACTGTTACGCACGTAGGTGCCTTGCATACGTAGTACGTACCAAACTACCACGTAGTATTTGAAGTGACCACCAAACAGAACAGCTATTTTAGGGCTGTCATCATTTATTCAGGTGTTTTAAAGTATCAAGTAGTCAAGTCAAGTAAATCAATGGCACGTACATGCCGGGAAAAACGTGCGACGAGACTGTTTCTAGAACCATAATTACCAGCGCGTGCCTACCCCGAACAGAGCACGTAAGCCTTATTATAAACGTGCTTCATTTCTATACGACTAACATACTCTCCTAGACTTAAGTTCGTACTACGCAGGTTCGCAGGCTTACGTCTTATTTTATGGATATTTTCAGGGTTCCGTACCCGAAGAGTACCAACGGGACCATAATATTACGCCTCAGCCTGCCGTCCGCAGTGAAATCAACTAAGAACTTGAGAAGTTATATAAACGAGTATCTAGAAAAACGTGGATTGCTACTTTTAGAGGTATAATGAAAATATGTCACGACCATAAGACGAATTGTGGGTCCCATTTGAAATAATAACTTTCATTGAGCGCTTTAGTGCAGTGATGTGAAAGTATCCTAAATCGGGCGGTCTAAATGCCAACCTTTGTGTAATCAGTCAATAGACATACAATTCTTGTTGTATAGAATCCTTGTACATACAATTCTGTCAAAAATGATAGGATAAGTACGTAGAAGAACCAGAGTTACCATGGAGCTATGAATCCTCTTACATTAGAGTAACCGACATAAGCCCAGAGTTAGGGTTGCTAAGCTGAAGTGGCAACGTTATATGTTTTGTAGAACTGATAGAGTTGGGATTACAAAGGGCTGAAATGGCGGCCTAGCACTGGAAACTGCAGTGTTGGCACCCCCCTCATTAGGCGTTAGATTAGATAGATCGCCTCATCAAAGCTGGATGTAGCTCGAAAAATGTACCTACTGCTTAGCAAATATTTATGCTCTGTTACCTACTTTTAATTAAGTAACAGGGAGGTCGTGGACAGCCAAAACGTATTTCCTTTTCAATAGCTGTCTACTTGTTTGTGTTTCCTTAGTCCTATCCTTGTCTTGTATTGGTACCCATTCAAGTGGAATTAGGTATATCGAATACTCCTGATCTTTTGTACTCGACTCTACTTCATTACTCTCGTGTTCATTTACTCATTATAGTCATCAAGTTTACTGAGGAAAATTATGACAAGATTTTTTTTCTTTAGTAGTCTTTATAAAAAATCAGTGCTGTTAAAATTCACTCCACTAAGATATTCGCCCAGTTTTATTTCCCAGGGACAATGGCCGCCCAGAGTGCCATACAAACGTGTACAACTTTATGTGGAAGATAACTTCACGCGACTTTGGACGTTAAGTCAATAGAGTAACCTCATATCTGAAGCATAAAATGGTTTGCAGGTTATAAATTAGAACATGCGTCACTGTCACCGTAAGCGTGGTGGTGACGAAAGGACGCTTTTGTAATAATCCGTGAAACGAACGTTTGATGACCGGTTTGCTTTAGAAAATGTATAGGAGCTCTTTACTTGAGTAGCGTTGTATCTAAATGGATGACTCTGATTAAACTTGGCCGCGAATTCTAAAGAAGGCCTACCTATCTAAGAATTCAGGAAGTTTCGGAAGATTATACCGAGAAGTCGTTAAGAAATTATTAAGTAAATATTTTCCTCTGAATCCTTAATGAATGAATGATGAATTTCGTAAAGTCACGTTTAATTTCTTTGAAATGTCGTGCTCTTAGGATGATTTATTAATAAGTATATTCAGGTCATTTAAAATTAAAACTTTGTCTTTTATAATAACACTTTTGCATTTGGTTACTATGCCAATTTTTAGGGAAACTTAACTATCACAGCAAACTGACAAGATTCAGTCTGACAAAAATCAGCCAAATTATAATAGAACACGACATTTAGTAGACCGTACCTACCTACACAATGCTCTGTTCTACAAAAAAATCATCATCATAATCATGCTCAACCTCTCACCGGCTCACTACAGAGCACGGGTGTCCTCTCTTAGAGTGAGAAGAGGTTTGGCCATAGTCTACCACGCTGGCCATGTACGAATGGGCAGACTTCACACACCTTTGAGAACAATATGGAGAACTCTCAAGCATGCGGGTTTCCTCAGGATGTTTTCCTTAATCGCAAAGCAAGTAATATCTCATTACTTGAAATGATTTGTCTAAGACAAAAAAATTGTCCTAAACATATTATCTAAGCAAGATACCTATTCCGTAAAGTTAACTCTCGTCGACCCAATCCGATTTTTAACCGAAAAGGGTTATATTTGATGTTAGTCCAGTCAATAAGCCTTGCCATTTTGGGTTGATAAGAGAAAACTGACGCGAAAAGTTCCGAACCTTGTCGCAACCTTGTCGCAGCCTTCTTCATAGTCTTGTAGTTTTGTCGCATCTTTGTCGTAGTCTTTCCGCAGCGTTATCGCAGTCTTGTCGCAGCCTTGTTGTTGTCTTGTTGTAGTCTTGTAATCGTGTTGTCGCAAACTTTTAGCCTTGGTTTCATCTTCAACTCAAAATAGTGGTTAAAGACTCGACTACGTGGGCAACTCTGATATTATTATGCATTGAATCATTTATGATTTTTGAAGAGTCTCTTTATCTGTTGAGTGAGACAAAAGATACAAAAACTATTGACGGTGATAAATGCAGACGCAGCTAAACATAAGCTTTGAATCAAATAATTATTTTACTTAAATAATTAAATCAAAATATTTGATTTTACCTATGCAAACTTACGGCTCTTCAGAGACCAGATTCTACTGTGTAGAGTCGGAAAAAATCTGGTTCAGAATATTAAGCAAAAGAAAGAAGAATTAGATCTCAGTTCAGTTTCCTTCGAGTTGATTACAGAAACTAAAACAATCAACGGCAATGTTAAAAGAGCCGAGAGACCGGGCGAGCACTTAAAAGATTACTCGCAAATCCGAGTTTTCAATAAAAGAAAATAAAAGGTAAACCCGTTACTGCCTCGCTGGGGACCGGGATACCAGCAAGAAGGTTAGGTTGACCTATATCTGGAACTGGTATGGACTAGCAGTGTGAAAATGTCATCGCGTGTTACTTATCTGTAATTTTTATGTGTTTTTGTTTGCCGTATCAACTTTTCCGGAAAATGATGTGCCTACTTTTCATATAATATTTCCTTTACCGTCGAAGCAATTAATTAAGGTCCACTTGCACAAGAACAGTTAAACTGAATCAGTTAAATTTTGTAGTGCTGTCACTTTTTGCCAAGAGCCTAATGTGGTTGCTAAAAAGTGACAGAACTGTTAAAAAGATATATAGAATAAAAATTTTTAGCGCTAGGAAAACTTTTCTTAAAGTCACTATAGATGATTAAAAGTAATATAAAAATAACGTTCTACTTAACTAGTCAACTGCCAAACAAGTTTTTTTTCTGTAATGTAGGGCACTAGTAAGCGAGAATATTACTCGCTAAGAAAAATGTATCACACTGCATGTTTTTAGACAATACTAACACTAGCTGGCTTGAAATAGACCTTGAGAATTTCAAAAAATACATAATAATATAATTAAGCGAGAGGAAAAACCAAGACAGCACTTAAGAGATTAATCTAATCCAGATTTTTTCAATAAAAGAAAACAAGGGTTGAAACACGTTACCGTTTCACTGCGGCTTGGAATTCCGACGAAAAAAAGCAGCTCTGAGTTCTGACCTACATAGTTACACAACTGAAACGGCTTGAACAATGGTGCTAACTATTCCAGTGAAAATTAAATCGCCTGTTGAGCGTTTAGAACAGAACGAACGAAAATACGTTTAGGGGAGATCGAAAAGTTGCAACGACAGTGTCGACAATGTAAAATTGCTTCGAAAATCGAAAACAGTTTACGGTAACAGCTTTTGATTGATTAACTTTATTAACCCTCGGGCCTCGACCCAAAAAGAGGGCTGTTATAAGTTTGACGTGTGTATCTGTCTGTGGTATCGTAGCTCCTAAACTAATGAACCGATTTTAATTTTTTTTGTTTTTTTTGTTTTTAAGGTGGCTTGATAGAGAGTGTTCTTAGCTATGCCTAATTCAAGAAAATTGGTTCAGCCGTTTGAAAGTTATCAGCTCTTTTCTAGTTACTGTAACCTTCACTTGTCGGGGGTGTTATAAATTTTTAATTTACACTTGTAAATAAAAAAGATGAGGGGTGGCTGGCATGGTATAGGCATATAATGCGGAGGAAAGAAAGTCATCACTAGAAGAATGTTAAATATGCATGTGGAAGGGAAAAAGAGGAGAGGATGACCAAAGAAAAGGTGGATGGATCGCGTCAAAGAGGATATACGCATAAAAGGGGTGGATGATACGTTGCCGGATGACAGAAGGCAGTGGAAGAAGAAGACATATTGTGCCGATCCTACGTAGCGTGGGATAGGAAAGGTCAGGAAGAAGAAGAGAAGAATGACAAGCAGTGATAGTCTAGTGGTTAAGAAGTTCGAGACGTCGGCCTTTTGAGTAGGAAGTTGAGGGTACGATTTGTAGCACTCTTAATTTTCAGAGTTATGCGGGTTTTAAGAAATATTCGACTCGCACTTCACCGAATTTTTAAGTTCGTTCATACGAGATGAATTTTTAAAAGAAACGGTTATAAAAAATGTTGTATTATACAAGAAGTCTAAAATGAACTTAAAAATAACTTTGAAATTTTCCCGGGGCTAATAAAATATTTGAATTTTTCCCTACGTTGCGCTCGGGAACACTGCATAGTTTGCTTTTATACGGGCTAACGCAAACATTTTGCGAAGTTTTATTTACTACAGCAAACTAATATAACTATTTCAGTTCCGTCCGAACTTTATTGTGTGATGTACCTACCTAGTTTTTTGGGTCATGCTTGCTAATAATATTAAGGAACTTTTGAGATGTCCTTACTACCACCTACTTGATTCATATTTAGGGTTATGACTGATATATGATGGGTATACTTGAAGAGTGCCAACTATATTATATTACTAACCTCTGCTATTCGTCCATTTGTCTGTCAGCGGGTCGTATCTCATCAACCGTAAAAGGTATATAATATAGAGTTGAAATTTTCACAGTGTGTATTTCCATAATCGCTATAGCAACAAATAATGAAAAGCCAAAATAACGAATTTCAAAATGGCCGCCATGCACACGCCATGGGGTCTGTTACACTATCAGTATTAGATTAGGTACCTACCTACACGATATCGCACAGACGTGTATCGAGGAAATATTGATAGTATTGACAGTATCGCAATGTAGTTGGATGTTCTTAAAATAGTACGATACTAGAATTACGATATAGCGCCCCCTATAAAAATACTTACTTATACTAACTTATAGGCTAGATCGGTGAAAGTTTTGTAATCGTAACGAAAGTACCTAAGAGCTTGCGACATTATAAACTCATTCCTTTCAAAGTTTACCTCCCAAAGTGAAATTCATTGAGCAGCAAATATAATTTGGATGTGGAAATATTTTATTTTAATACCAATTGTTTAATGATCCGTATCCAAATGTCTTTTGTTTTGATACTTACTTCCATTTTGCTTCTAAATTTACGTAATACCTAAAGCTGGAGATTGACTTGTACCGTTTGTTCGTAATGTACTATTCGATGCGATCTTGTTACAATACGGCGACACAGAATTGAAGCATGTTTTTAACCAACTTCAAAAAAGGAGGATGTTCTCAATTCGTCGGGATCTTTTTTTTATTTTTTATGTATGTTTCCCGATTACTCAAAGACGCCTGGACCGATTTGTATTTTTTTTTTTGAAAGTGTATACTTTGCAGGTGGTCCCATATAAATTTGGTGAAGATCTGATAAATGACTTCGGAGATGGAGAACAGAACTCCTCAATCGATAAGAGCAAATTGCTCACGATCAGTGTAATAGCTTAATTATTTTTGACTTCTCTTACGATGACGCGACCTGTAAATTAATGTAACACTCAAATAACATAATGACCTGTTGTAATGTAATACTGTTGAATGGAGCACGCGGCGCTCGCCGCGAATGATACATTACAAAATTACGTTACAAGTCAGTCTTTGGTTTGAGTTATAAAAACTCGATACATTACGCCAAAATGTTACGTCAGTCTCCAGCTTATCAAAAAGGGGAAACGGTAAATCGTGGAGAAAGATTTATATGGATATGGGTGAAATATGACTACTTAGAGACGCCGTAAAACCCTCAAAATAGAGTCGGAGAGGTTTACATTTCCTATCTCTACAGCGAAACATTTTTTTCGTCAAACATTTATATGTTTGATGTCATTTGTAAGACATAAAAAGGACGAACCATAAAAACGGCCCCATACCCATAAGCCGAAACCATTTTTAAGGTTCCGTACCTCAAAAGGAAAAAAAGACCTTTTATAGGATCACTTTGTTGTTTGTCTGTCTGTCCATCCGTCCGTTGTGTCTCTTGCAAAATGTCGAAAAAAATACCCGACTACGGAGCCCTCGGTGCCCGAGTCCGACTCGCACTTGGTCGGGTTTTGTACAAATGTAGGACGAAGTGAGTACTGTTCAACAGATTATGAGATAGCATGCACGCTGGTGCCGGCCTGAGCTTCTTTGCATGTCGGAAAATTTAAAAAAAAACATTTATTTCCTACTGACAATAGGAGGGAGGTTCATACATTGTATTGTAATAAGTATAGTAGGTAAGTTCATTCATATTAACTGTCTACGGAATAGATAAGTAATTAAGCCCACTGTGCGACGTCGCGCGTCGTTTCGGGCCAGATAGACAGACGAGTATCATAATATAATTAATTATTCTAAAAAATAATTTTCTCTTACAAATTATTTCAAAATATTGTAATAACAAATTACTTAATTTGGGAGACGACAAAAGTGTTTACTTTAATTTCACGTTCAATTCAACCTCTACAAAACCCTAGACAAATATGCGATTTAAGTATAATAATATGTTTAATGTTGAGGTTCTATATTTTGTTCTGATCTCCAGGGTAATTTATTTGGGATTCGTTTCTAAAGTTAATGATGTTTATTTTCTTTACTTTACTTTGAAAATTAATATGACGTGAAAGATGTAGCATGAACTATGGCAAATTAATCTTGGATAAACATTGAATGATTAAAGGAAGGTAGAGTCGTTAATATAACATTTTCTTCGTAGGAATTATTATTGTTTTTTGATCTTATTACCAATACCTTATCGAAGCAGTCGGACATTCATAATAGTTGGCAATTGGCATGTTGATAAAAAGACATAAATGTTCACATTACAGATACAGATAAGGGCGCTCCATCCTACACCTCATCATTGCTTTCTTAAGTATGATTGTCCTCAAACGCACACAATAAAATAAGGTGAATATAAGCATTAAATTCTATCTAAATTCTATCTATTTTAGGTAGGAGACAACTTGCACTATTTATGCTGATTTATGGTTATAACTACTTTGTCATCATTAAGTACCAAATTGTACAATAACCTAGTCTTATTACATTGTTCAACAGTGTTTAAATTTGTGTGTTTATGTGTTTATGTGTTTATGTTTTGCTCAATAAATTTATTGTTTTTAAAAAAAATTAAAATGTAGAATGTAACATCAAGTTAGTCACGAGTAAATAAAATAGTTCAAAAGTGGATAAAAATTTCGAGTTTCTACCTACTCACCCGTAGAACACAGAGATCTTAATTATAAGGCTCTACTTTAGAATTCTGTGGTCAAAACAAATTATAAGAAAAATCTCTTTTTATTTTTTTGTGTTCGTCCAAATAAATAATGGGCAACTTGTCACTATGTTTACGTTTGTTAGATGAAAGTATATAAAACCTACTCTGTGATGAAAGTTGTGACAAGCTATACACCGGCCGTAACACGCGACCGCGAATGAAACAAAAACAAAGAGCTATTAGATTTATGAAGATGAATGAGGATCAAAAAATTTACTGTTTCACAGTCAGGGTAAGCATATTTAGTGAAAAGAAGTAAGCGCGTGAGGTTAACATTATATCGTACCTGCTTTAGCGTCAGGTTTTTATAGAGAAAATTAAGCGTAAGAGGTAACTTATGTAAACTACTAGATAATAAATTTTCAGATATTTGTAAAATATCTTATCCTAATTTTTTGAAAAGAATGTCTCACGATGCGCGACGGTGCGCAATCGATGAGGTTTTAGACTTAATTTAATTTGGTTATAATTAAAATTTAATGATAGTTGTAATTATAAAATAGTATTAATGAAATGCAGTTTTCAGTTTATGATGTTTAAATGTAAATTATATAAAATATATTATTAGAAATCGGGTAAACGTATTTTTTACTGAACTGAAACTATTTTTTGGGTAATGTGTCACACATAAATATTTGTAGTATGAATATCCAGTCCTCTCTTTTGATATAAAATATTTATGAACTCGTATACACGTATGCTATCCTCGTATCATCCAAAGCTTTGAAACTAGATACTTATGTGTCTCAAAATAAGAGCAATCAATCACTAGTGCTCGAATGTTTACTTCGAGTTTGGTAAAGTTGACAAACTTGCGTGCGTGAGTGAATAAAAATAAAAGTTTTGAGATTTCTAAAAATAAGATTATAATATAGGTAATAAAAACAAAAAAGATTGGCAGATATTATATCGATTTTTGCTCACATATAACCTGGATTTTTGCCGGTAAACCTCTAGGTACGAGTAGTTTAGCATATCACGCATTTGTCCTCATATTTTTATTTCACTTTGTAAGTCGATAAACTTTTTCCAAAATGTAAATCAGGTAAGTCCATACATAGATCAATGAATTTTTACTTACATTCAAGGTATTTGAAGCTCATTTGATTAACTGTGCACACCTGAAAAAAGAAAAATATGAATATTAGTAAAGCAATATATAAGTCTCTAAGAATTTATTGACTTAATTGTAAGTGATAAAATAATTAATTATTTATCATTAACTCCTGTTTATATAAAAATAATATCTACGTGTATCTTTTTAGTCAAAGAAAATAATCAAGGAAATGATTCAGAATCATTTCCATTCCGTAACTGATCTGAGGGAGGAAATAATAAAAAAATATTATAAGAAGTTCACCTTGCGGTTATTGTGGAAAAAAACTCCTGCGAAAAGGAATTTTGAATGGGATTGACAAAACACTTAAACTTTGTAACAGATTCTTGGATTCTTTTCACAATTTCGTGAATAATGAAGTAATCTAAATAAAGTACGCTTTTCATTGCCTGCAGCTACAGTTTCCGTTCCGTTGAAAGAATTTAGGAAAAGTTGTGAATATTAATTTCGAGTTACCTTATATTTTCTGTATGTCTTTCACTGTTTTGTGTTTGTTAAGTTTTGTACGTATTTAACAAAGCACATTTTATGTGTGTGTGCTTAGAGTAGGTATGTATGTATTTATGTATGTATCTATTAAACGTGGAAAAGTTTAAGAGAGGAAATAAAGTTTATTTTCCTTGCAAGTTTTAGAAGTGTTATTACAGTTTTAAGACGTGAGAACCGCAGCGGTTGCAAGGATTTGGGTCAAGGGACTTGAGGTGTTGAGGCAACCCCTCAATGTATCTATACTTACCTACCTACTGTCGGGTCATGAATACTCTTCATTTATTTTATCGATAAAATTTTGTACTGGGCCTGGCAAAACGGATCTCTTCTCTGTGAGAAACGGGCTAGATTTAGGCCAAAGGCCACCACGCTAGCCAAGTGAAGATTGGCAGATTTGACACACCTTTAAGACGCACCTTTACACACAGTTGTAACTGTATGAAGATTACGTGACCCGTCCCGGTTTTCACCAGCTGGAAATGTTATAGAGAAATTCTACACAGGTACACACAAAATCTTAACTTAGGTACTAGACAAGTCTAGTACCTAAGTTTAGCAGTTTAGGCTTTATACCTATTACCTATATTGATATGTGAGGCGATCAATATTATCATCTTTTTTAAATGTAGTTAGAAGTAGTTAAGGATGGGTTTTTAATTTTCCCTCCGTTTTCTCAAACAAATAAGTTCTAGCTTAGTTTACATTAAGGTACGTTTTTTCTTGTTTTAGCTTGAATATTATTATTAATTTCGTTGCAAGTATCAGGGATTCGAATGTATAATTCGAATGTATAATATTCAAACTAAAATTATGAGAGTAAATAGCGCCTGCACCTCTAAAACTCGTATTAATTTTCTACATCGAGTAGGTACTGTTATTTATTCACATTCATGGAAATTGAAACCCACTTGACTGTTTCATGAATACTGTGTGAAAATACGAAATTGTTGTTTGAATTTCAAAACTAAAATAAATAAATTTCAGCGAAATTATTGCTATGTTAGGTACTATAATTACCTAGAATACACCCATTTTAATTAACATAGTAGGTAAATATAAAACGGGTAAGTTTTAAGGACTTTGTTTCTATACGACAAGCACCAAAAATTTCTTTGTTCTAACTAGACAGCCGCGACTTAACTATATTTTTTTTAAACTCCGCAGGATTTTACTGGCTAAAAGTAACTTATGTGATAAATCAGGATACAAGCTTATTTGAATTCCAGCCCAAACGGTTCAGTCATTGTGTCGTGAAGGAGTAACCAACCTCCATACTTTCACCATTAGTATATATTTTTAACCCCCGACCCAAAAAGAGGGGTGTTATAAGTTTGACGTGTGTATCTGTGTATCTGTCTGTGGCATCGTAGCGCCTAAACGAATGAACCGATTTTAATTTAGTTTTTTTTGTTTGAAAGGTGGCTTGATCGAGAGTGTTCTTAGCTATAATCTAAAAAAATTGGTTCAGCCGTTTAAGAGTTATGAGCTCTTTTCTACTTTTCTTGTAGAAAAGAAGGTTAGATAACCGTTAGGTTCATAATATTATGTCAATTGACAAATGTCAAGCTGTCAAGATGGACGTTGCCTAAATACATAATTATTTATTTGAAAATGATGTTTTGAAAACTCAGATACTTTGGATCGTCGGGGGTGTTATAAATTTTTAATTTACACTTGTCACCTATTAGATTGCTGTCAAGCTCTAACTTGTATCTGAATATATAAAAATTTTTAGAAATGTAGTGCAAGCTATCTCTGTACAATTTCTTTTTTAAAATCATGTGAAAAGGTGACTGGCAGACAGACACACTTTATATATTTTATAATATTAGTTTGGATATGGAAATATTTGTGTGAGGCTTCATTTCGTACCTAATTCACAGCCGTAGATCCGATATTAGATGTGAGAATGTAATCCACCGGAAACACGCCACTGAATCTCGTAAGCCTCAGCTATCAATCAATCATAGCCCTTTATTAGCCTTATTGAATTGTACCAGTCGCGTACCGAACATAGCACCTACTAATTCTGCAACTAGAATTAGCCAATCGACATGTAATTTACAACCGGCAGGCTAGCCCATTTATTAAGAACTAATTGGTTGCAGGAATGCAAATGACTTCGCATTAGGTACTACCTAGCTAGTAGCCTTTGAATTTATACCTCATAGATATGCAGACCTCATACTTTGGGCTTCAAAGCTCTCTTAACTTACATATTATGCGAACTTATAAATGACTAGCTGACGCCCGCGACTTCGTCGGTGTGGATTTAGGTTTTTCGAAATCCCGTGGGAACTCTTTGGTTTTCCGGGATAAAAAGTAGCCTATGTGCTAATACAGGATCTATCTCCGTTCCGAATTTCAGCCGAATCCGTCCAGTGGTTTTTGCGTGAAGGAGTAACAAACATACACACACACACACACACACATACAAACTTTCGCCTTTATAATATTATAGTGTGACTAGCTTCCGCGTAGATATGAGGTTATGAATTATTTCTCTTAAAACATTCTTAGACTTCTAGTCCAGTAAATAATTTTTGATATTTACTATTTAAGTAAAGTAAATTTATTTAAGTACCTACTTATTCTTTTCTCTTTGATAATTTTTTGATTCATAATATTCTTAATATTTTAAATTATTAATCTTTTATTTTTAAAATTATAAGTTGAATTTTTAGAATTAATGAACATATTTTATCAGCTTAGCTTATAGTGAAATTCATAGTAAAATTTTATAAATATTGACCTATAAAAAGAAGTTGGAAACATAAAAATATAAGTAAAATAAAAGAACACATGCCCATGTGTTGTTTGCTCTTGCTTCGTGTATTTTTACTTAGTCTCTTTCACGAGAATTTATAAAAACACAATACCAGTTACCACACGCTCAACAGAAAATAATGAAAAATACATCCAAAATTTCCGACAATTCGTCGACAGCCATTTCGTCGGCTGCCATTACGCACTGTTGCATCTCAAAGCGTGTCTGATAATACAGCTTTGTGAAACTAAAAGGACGTATATGCTTATAACCATGAATTTTTGAGTTTTCTCTCTACAAGATGAAAATACTAAAGATAAAAATTTGGAATGTTGAATTCTTTTTGTGTAGTGTTTGTGTTTCAATAACGTGTGAACGCTGTTAATAAAAGGCTGTTATTAAAAAAAATTTATAAAATATACGAACGTGTTTCTGTCGGTCTGTCTGTTTGCTAGGTTTTCACGGCCCAACAGTTTAACCAATTTTGATAAAATTTGGTACAGAGTTAGCTTAAATTCCGGGGACGGACATAGACTACTTTTTTATCCCGGAAAATTAACGAGTTCCCAATGGATTCTTAAGGGTCCATCCGTTCAACCAATTTATGCGAAATTTGGTATAGAGGTAGCTTGCATCCCAGAAAATGACACATGCAAATTTTTATCCAGGAAAAGCAAAGAGTTCCCACGGGATTCGCAAAAACCTAAACCCAAGCTGGCAAATTCGCGGGCATCTTCTAGTTTTAAGATATAAGGCACTTCCAATTTATTTATTTGAATAGATAGATACACTTTTTCTATAAAAATTAATATAAAAAATAATTTTTCGCGTCGAAATACAGCTTTTTGCAGTTCCACTCCGCTGCGCGTCAAAGCTGCTGCGACAGTAATATGACGATAGAGCTCGCTGAGGCGTTACTTGGTAAGTATTATAATGTGTGGAAATTATTAATAAGTGACAATGCCATGATACTAACTAAAACTATATAAGAATTTACTGATGTTTCTAGACTGAAAAAGATGTCCAAATGATCTAGGAACAATTGCAAGAAAAACTTATTTTAATATCTTTTAAAATAAGTGAGATAAGTTTTTGTCCAATGTTAAGTTTTTTTTGTGAAATGTTATTATTTTTTATGACTTTGTTTGTATTGGCAAAACACCAAACGAAAACATGTAAACAACGGTTTTTCTTTTGAAATACAAGGCCAGATTATGTTTTGGTTAAGGGCAGGTATATTTTTCCAGTTTGCTATAACCGAAAAGTTTAAGATGTTGTTGTTGTTGTTCACCGCCGCGCGCCACCGCGCGAGTTACATGTGTACTTCCATTGTTATTGTGATTATAGTGATACTAATTATTTATTAACTACAGAAAGCATAATCTCGTCTAGTTTTTTTTTTGTTTACTGGAAATATGGAGTGCAGTAGTGGTTGTGGACGTCCTCTAACAGAACAGTTGCTTATGAAATGCTATTACTGTAAACTAGGCTACCACTGTGAGTGTCTGAATATTAACCCACAACAATACAAGACACTAACTAAGGACTACTTGGCCTCCTGGCAATGTCCCTCCTGCTGCAACGTTTCTCGCCGACACAAAGCAAACCGTGAAAACACTCCGGTACGAAATTCAGTTATTCCGCCTGCTGAGGAAACGGACGCGTCATCTAAACTCCTTGAACGACAGGCAACTCATCCAGAATTTGACCTGCGTAGCTTTACAAATGAGCTCCAAAATATGCTACAAATATGGCGCAAAGAAATCGACGGCAGCTTAAATAGAATCAGCGGCGATATCAAAAGTGCTTTATCTGAAGTAGGTACAGCTTGAAATGCAATCACTGCGGACCGAGCAAGCTAACTTGAAGAGTAGTCTGGCCAGTGTAACCAAGGACATCACCGAATTGCAATCATCGGCCCAATTTCAATCAGAGCAGCGCGATCACATTGAAAAAAAGGTACGTGACCTTGAGGAATTTAAGAAGGACGCGCTTGGAACAGGTAATCTCGTTTCTTCCCTGGAATATAAAATCGACTCCCTAGAACAGCAAGCAAGACAATGCAATATTGAAATTTGTAACGTACCTGACAAACGGAATGAAAATCTACTGTCAATCCTAGAAGCCATAGGCTCTGTTATTAAATATCCAATCTCGAACAAAGATGTAATCTCGATTCATCGAGTCCCACACGCAAATAATCAGAACAATCGCCAGCCTAAAAACATAATTGTCAAATTCACCACTAGGATTCTGCGTGACAATATTCTAAGTACATTCCGCAAGGCCCGCGGAGTACGGAGTGAACAGATTGGTATTCAAGGTCAGTCGCAAGTCATCTATATGAATGAGCATCTTACTCTCAAGAACAAACGACTTTTTCGCGAGTGCCGCGAGGAGGCAAAGAGGCTCAAATATAAGTACGTGTGGGTCAAAAATGCAACTATTCTCGTCCGAGAAAATGACACCTCGCCATCATTTGCTATCCGATCTACTGGAGATTTTACTAAATTCAAAAGTCGAGGCACGGACAGAATGGAAACCTAGTTGCAGTCAAATAAAACACATAGGTATTTTTTGTGCACTGTGTCTCGCTCATCATCCGATTACAGGCCTTAAGAACTACGTAATAAGGTTTATCTCTTGTTGGTTTTGTATGCATTGTAGGCCTGAATATAAAAACATACCTACCTTACTGCGATCGTCGATTGTCACTAGTGAATATACTTATTACCCTGCTGTGTTTATAATTTATTGCTGGTATTGCCTTCCTTGTACGATAATGTTACTAAAAATATGTTTATTTTTTTATTTAGCTAATTTAACGTATTCTAATCACATTCTCCGTAAATCAAACCATACTATTTGTAAATGTTACATATTATATGCTACTTATAAAAGATCAACTCTTAATAAACAATTATATTGTAGTTCTCATGAAATTATTCTTAACATGCGTGTCACTTGGTGTCTAAAAATTATTAAAATAATAAAATTGCCTTGTAACTTAGTACGAAAGTCTAATTATTTTTATTATTATTTTATTAGTATACAATAGGTTGTTTTAATGGATAAGGTTCTTTCAGTGTATTATCAAAACTGTCGCGGATTAAGGACTAAGCTCCACACGCTTTATATGAATATACTTATGTATGACTATGACCTGATACTCTTGACTGAAACATGGTTAACTGATGATATATTTGACAATGAACTCATTGATTCAAGATATCACGTATACCGATGTGACAGAAACCGAGCGGCGGCAGGGCGGCGTGATGGCGGAGGAGTTATGATCGCGGTGCGTCGCTCGCTGTCTGCCACGCTTCTTACGCTGCCAATATCACAGTCGGCTACTATGCCTACTATGCCACCAATTATTGATTATGTACTGGTTGAGTTACTCACTACAGCTGGCCGCCACATATTTGGTGTAACATATATTCCGCCGAATCAAACCCATGATGTATACCTATCTTATTTTAATTACCTACAGGAAATCTTGTTGCTAAGCGATAATATACACCTTGTTGGTGATTATAATATACCGACAATAAATTGGATTCGACATGGCGGGCATATGGAACCACGTTTAACTAATAGTAATTGTTTAACAAGTGAATATCTTTGTCAATTTATGACTTCTTTGAATAAAAATTAATAAAAATTAATTAATAAATAGTATAAAACTATCGTATATTTTAAAGTTCAAACATAAGCAGAGACGCATGTTTTATAAAAAAATCGATTCAGTGTGAGTTAGACTAGCACACGACTATCCATACTATCATACAAGAAATAACCCTTTTTTATTTTTATGGGGGCTATTTCGATTTTTTTATTATTTGCTGTTATAGCGGCAACAATAATAGACATTCTGTGAAAATTTCATCTCTCTACCTATTACGATTCACGAGATACAGCCACTGTGTACTATAGACAGACAGACAGACGGACAGCGGAAGCAGCACCCTTCGGGTACGGAACCCTAAAATTGATTGCAATTTTTGGAACTCTTCGTGAACGAAAAAGGCAGATTGTGATCAGGCTGCTGTGCAAAACCAGGGCGTGAGAGCTAATCGGGGTTTTCACTCAAAGTGAAATCAGTATTACAGCCAAAACTGTTATTCGGTAAAAACTACTGGACTGAAAAAACATTCAAAGTAGTTTTGATAAAAATCTGCCCAAAATTTGCCGCTAGAATAAAATCATCGTTAAGTTCATAAATATAATTTATAACATTAGGTCAAAAGTGGTCCAGAACGAAATCGGAGCATTCCGATTCAACGAAATCTTACCCCTTATTAGGCTTCCGTTTTAGGTACCCCTAGAGCCGCCCCTAGAGCTCGGCCAGCGAGTCCCACATACCCTCCCTCAGCTGGCTGGCAGCCTCACGGCTGGCTGGCTAGCTTCCGGGGGGGATGCGTAAATGCATTCCCCAGCGTCAACAAAAAAAAAAAGGTACCCCTAGAGTATTTTTATAAAAACACTTTAGGGGTAGGACAGATATAAAAACAGCTAGAGTTTGGGGACTCAAATTTAAAACCACTTTTATCTAACATTTTCAGTACGAAACTAGTTTTTAATGTTTTTTTTTTTTCAGTAAAAAGTAGTTTTGACCGGATAAGAGTTAATAGACTGTAACATCTGCATAAAAGTGTGGTTAAACCATGGTACAACTTTAGAGGAAAAAAGTTATATTTGCTCTTCACAAACAGCGTGCTCAGCAGTGTTCTGTGTCAAGGGACTTCAGAAGCACTCGAGGCGCCAAAGGGCGAATGACTTGTTGTGACGATATGCCAATTGTGAGTATCATGACCTAATTATGACCAACACTCTCGACATACTTAGTTATTTTCTGCATCATATATGCTTTCAGAAAATGGGAGAATAATTTTAGTCCCGGCGTACTTTTTTATTTTTGTTTGTGGTAACCATGAAGGAAAATTCAAATAATAAGTTCAGCTTGGTCTGGAAGGGGTCAAAGAATGACAGTATGAACTAATTCAGCTACTTAATAAAACTCTCTGATTAACATTTTACATAGTATATTAACATATATATTATATTAACATAGTATATTAACATTTTACATAGTATAGCGACAATAAAATAAGAAGACTGCGTGCGCATTTTTTTTTCGATTTTATTTTTCTGTAAAATTTTTGAATTTCGCTTCAATACCTACTCTGCTAATGTGGATAGACCTTAAGTGGGTTTAATAGGGGAAAGCGGGAAATCCCATCGGGCAGACATATTTTATTGCTCTATTAAAGTACAATTTTAAATAGGTAACTGTTGTTTATACTCAGACTAGCTGAGCCCGCGACTTCGTTCCCGTGAATGTAGGTTTTTAAAAAACCCGTGGGAACTCTTTAATTTTCCGTGTTAAAAAGTAGCCTATGTGTTAATCCAGGGTATAATCAATCTCCATTCTTTTCAGCCCAATCCGTTCAGTAGTTTTTGCGTGAAGGAGTAACAAACATACACACACACATACACACGAACTTTCCCCTTTATAATATTAGTGTGAAGTGTGATAACAACATGGGGTTATTCAAGGGGCGAACTAACAATATCCTGAAAGGCCAGCAACGAATTGGCGGTTCCTCTGGTGCTGCAAATGTTCATGGGCGGCGTTAATCACTTAACATCAGATGACTCGCCTGCACGCTTGCACGCTATTTTTATTTAAAAAAATACTCCTATATAAATTAATTATTAATGATTTTATTAATCAAAAATAACAAGGAGATCATTAGTGGAATAGTCAAAAATATATTATCCCTGCTATCTCTCGTATTCCCACAACGTAGATTTCAAACATGAGACAGGCAATCTTTTCAGTGTTAGAAAAACCCAAGCCTGGTTTGTTTTACATAATTGGATTCTGCCCGCACCGTGGCATACATTTCTATACCAGTGCGTACTAATTATAATTATAATACACAGCTAGTAAGGCACTGTACAGAATGAGGTCACTAGTCGCCTGTTAATTATAAGCGACTAGAGGTCCATTAATAATAATAGATTGGTACAAGGAATACTGATGAGGTTAACTCTATTGTGAATTTTAAAATAGTTTAACATCGTTTGTGATAAAGGCTTGATACCAGATACCTAGTTAGTACCTACTCATATAATTATCTCTCATGAACTTTATCGTTTGCTACAATATGCGTCAAAAACTGCGTCACAAAAGTTGAAAAAGATGTCGCAAACTGTGAGAAATTGCTAGTTTTTATGAAACAAGCCCTTTACTAATATTTGTGTGGTGTGGTTTTCCCAGTGTTTGTAATATTATTAAATTATAAATAGACAGCTGTTTTAAGTTCGTATAAGTAATGTGAGTTAAAAAAAAACACTCACAGATTATCGATAATGTATTCGCCATGGTAATTTATTTGAATAGATAACTTAAGGCTAAGATTATTCGTTTTATTCCAAATTAATAGCAATTAATATTACCAACTATATTGAATAGACAAATATTTTTAACAAACTTCTTTAATTTAAAGTACTTAAGTTTTCCAACGACTAAAGAAATTTAATGTTTTTCTTGTTCGCAAAGCTATAAGGATTCTTCCTAGAGAAATGCAAGTTTTACAGCTGCAAGGATAATGTGTCTCAAGGGACTTCAACCGATGAAGGCTTGAGTTCTGACTGAATTATTACGGAGTATGAACCGCATATTTAAAGAATTCTAACAAAAATTATTTGAATTCTTTACTTTTATCTGGATGTTACCAGACGAAAAATCCATAGGATTATTATAATATACCTAATATTATTATGATTAAAAACAAAACCGCCTACCATGATAATATTATATTGTAAAAGTATGGTACAGTAGGAGAACCAGCGTAACCGACATAGCTTAACTGATTGCGAAACTGAAGTGGCAATAGACAGGGTTCATAACTCGAAAAAAAAACCGGCCAAGTGCGAGTCAGACTCACGCACCGAGGGTTCCGTACTCGGGTAATTTTTCCGACATTTTGAGCGATCAATCAAAAATTATTACTTATGCATAAAAATAAATAAAAATCTGTATAAGAATCTTCAGGTAAAGCCCTTTTATATATCCCACTTGGTATACTTATGTTATTTTGAAAATTGAAACACATTTTTTTTTATAATGATGTTACCACAAGTTCACGGTTTTCGGATTTATTCCTTTTCTTGTGCTATAAGACCTACCTGCCAAATCTTATGATTCTAGGTCAACGGGAAGTATCCTATTCTTGACAGACACGACGGACGGACGGACGGACAGACAGACAACAAAGTGATCCTATAAGGGTTCTGTTTTTCCTTTTGGGGTACGGAACCCTAAAAACGATTTCGCACCGGAAGCGGCGTGATTTATGGATAAACCAACAAACAAACACACTTCTCATTTATAATATTACCAGTGAAATTTATCAGTGATTACGAGTTGGCCGCGTTTTGTTCACCATCCAATTCCACATTTAAGTAATTTTTATTCATTGTCAAGTATTCAAAGAGAGCTTTGATTTGATCTTTAGATGGATTCCTCAAAACATTATCTTGTTCATCGAAGCATGCGATTACTCATCGTGACAATACAGCTACCGAACACTTCCCTCCTGGGTAATCTACGAGCAGTCTTTGTCGAAATAAAACACCTACTACGTGAGTTCAATTCAAACAACAGGAGTTATGAAAATACAGAATTATGTATTAGAGTTAGTGTTCTTTTCAATTTCTTTGATAAATTATTATTCCTATTTTTTTTTTCTGCAATTCTGATGGTTGAATGAACTTTAAAGATTGTAATGTACTTATAAAAAATCAAGTAAGTAATCAATAAAGGTCTATTTCTATTTATGAAAAAACTAGCTGATGCCCCCGACTTTGTTCGCGTGGATGTAGGTTTTTTAAAATTCCCGTGGGAACTCTTTGATTTTCCGGGATAAAAAGTAGCCTATGTGCTAATCCAGGGTATAATCTATCTCCATTCTAAATTTCAGCCCAATCCGTCCAGTAGTTGTTGCGTGAAGGAGTAACAAACATACACACACACACACACACACACACACACACACACACACACACACACACACACACATACAAACTTTCTCCTTTATAATATTAGTGTGATGGAAAAAAATGCATTCAAATGAAGAGCGGTTTTGGAGACAATATTTCGGTCGTACACAAGTCGTACACCTACTTTTGTTCACATAACAAAACTGCTAAATACATAGGTAAGAGATCGCTTTAGCAAAAATACCACCTTTGCACCGTTTTGTATAGTTTCTTCTGTATCTACTATCTTGTACAATTTTTCTGAGTATAAATATGCGTCCAACAAAGATTTCTAAATAAGTAAAAAAAATATACAAATTATTGTTGTAGAGCTAATTGATAATTCATTCTCGTTTATAGATTATGAACTTTTTGTTATTTTAATATGTTTAAATATATTTTAAAATTATCTCATTTGAATTCATGACAAACATTTTCATCTATGCCCGTGTTCTCCGTTCTGTAATATCGAAAATGATTTCGGATTCCCTCTTCAACGGACTCCCAATCAGTGCAACATTCAGTCGAAATCTATTCCCATTCAGCGATGCATACAAAGCTTACATTATAACAATGGAACGTTGCGCAAACCGTCCATTTAGGCGATAACTCAGACCGATTAGATACCCTACTGTGCCATTACGGTTGACCGCTCCAGATTATGCCATCCTTGTCTTTTGAACGCTGTTCACTCTGATGTTGTGCATTGACGACACGATCTTATCAAGTCATGCACGTTTACCATAGTTCATGTCAGTTAGGGAACTTCTAACATAACGTACCTAGAGACGTCGACGCATAGATATGTCGTCGACGTCACTGGCAGGCGTCAAATGTTGGTCAAAATATGTTCGCTCATTCTCACTAGTTCAACTGATTAGTTGTGTATTTGACGCAAATACCCCTGTTATAGCCCATTTTTTCTATGATTTCACGTCACCATAGCCTAGTATTAGACATATTTTCGATTCAGTATCAAACCGAGAGTTGCCTCACTCTAGTTCACTCTGCTTTTACGTTGTATGTAGGGGTTAACCTTATTTCAAACTACGGAATATATTATATTAATATACTATAAATATCGCTCACCCTACCTTTAAATGACACTGTTCATATTGTTAGATGTAATAATATTACATCTAAGTGTAAACAATGACATTTAAAAGTAGGGTGAGCGACATTTATATTTTATATTATATATTCGTAGTTTGAAAGCTTTATTCTGTTTTAAGTCTGCGGAAAGGCAGCGTTTGAAGACACCCCACTAGGTGGGCAGATGACATCCAGCGAGTTACAGGAAGCCGCTGGATTCAGGCCACGCAAAAGCGTGGTGTGAAAGTCCCTACAAGAGACCTATGTCTAGCTGTGGACGTCTATCGGTTGATAATGATGATGATGATGATTCTGTTTGACGTAGTAGTTACTCTAGTTAGTATAGTTAGTAGTACTAGAGTTAGTAGTAGTTAGTATAGTACTTACTTAAGTGTCGTGTACTTGTAGTCAAACAATACTATACTACTGCAGCAGTTTTAGCAGAGCTATATTTTTAACTCACTAGCAACTATTTGCTCTTGGCGTTATATTAGTCTAAGTTATAAAAGCTATTAAAATAGTCATTAAATTAGTTCAGTGTTCATATTAAATTAGTACGTTTAATAATACTTTAAAGTTAAGTCTGTAAAGCATCAGGTGTTACTTAAATAACTGATAATGTACAATATTGTTACAAACTTCGCAGAGTTGTTTAATAAATTAACGTAGGAAACAAGCGCAAAAGTTGCTTGCAAAAGTTCTTATCGTTCGAAAGTTTCCTTTCAAAACGAACTTCAATTAATAACCAAGGAGTCATTATCGACTTTCATATCGAGCTGGAGAATCAAATAAATCAAACCACATAATCTAATGACTCCATGAATGAACGAGGTGGCAAGCGGACTTTATCAAGCATACAATAAATTGCTGGCCAACCTCGGTCAGGAAAATCGGCAACCATTGTTTAACGTTCGACCGGTGACGTTCCGTTCGTTCTTCCATTCAATGTTAGTCCTTTTGTGTTTTGTAAATGTTGGCGTAGGCGTTGAATACCGATTTTTGGTAGACGTAGTTGCACCCAAATTCTAAGCAATGTGAGTCGTCATGAATCTGGAATAGGTAGGTACCTACTTAAATAAAATCAAAGTTAATGTGTCAACGCATGTTGTATCCCACAGTGGAGTCCATTCCAGTTACTAAGGAACAAGCGACAGTCCATCAGGTCTCTTGCCAACGCCCAATGATGGTAGGAACCTTTTTGATCGCGTCATCGTATTCTACGATACGACGACGATAGATAGTAGTAGTAGGGAGTAGTACCTAGAGGGTAGTAGACTCATGTATAGGTACATACATAGTATAGGTATTCTACTTTACTACTACATCTACTTTGAAACTGCACTGAAGATTGCGTGTATATGTGAAAACTTTTTTATTTTTGAAATTTTTATAAAACCCCCATAAAATTAAGTCAACTTTGATTCAGTAGCTTTTAACCAAGCTTTGTTGTTAGTCATATATTTGATTATACTCATCTTTAATGTGCTAGAAAGAGCGTTTCCAATCTCCGGAGTAATCAAACTGCGGCTGCAATCTAAATGTAGAATTAATTAATTTAATATCTCATTAATTATATTCAATCATAACCTAATTTAGATGGATTTCAATAAGTTTATACCTAACTATTGGCGCGCAAATAAACTTTGAGGTAAGCTATCAAGTATTAATTAGCTAAAATTAATCAACATTAAATTAATTAATTCCATACATTGCTAGTCTCTAAAACAGAACTAATTTGTTTGACTAACATATCATAAACTTTATTAGTATCGAACTTTAAGTACTAACATGATGGATCTACCCGCCTGGACCAACACCATCGCTCTCATGTTACATACCTAATATTATTGCTGTCTCATTGATCTAGTGGCCACCTTATCCGGCCTTGGATCGTGAGGTCTCAGGCTCAAATCCCAGGTCAGGTCGAAAAAGTTATCAGTTCTCTGTTAAGAAAATCTGCTACTGAGATTTTCTGCCCGGAGTGGGAGTCCTGCGACTCACCAGTCTTGGATTATGTTAAGCAGTGATTTGATCTAAAATTTATAACAAAAAAATGGGTTGGTGAATAGAGAATGCAGTATGTTTGCGCCACTGATTTTATCGATTCAGTGGTGGGCGCCACTTAATTTTACGCGCAAACTTGTGCAAATTGAGTGCCGTGATTTCTATGTTGTATATATGTTGTATAGGTGTTGTGTATATGTTGTAGAGGCTCCGTTGGTAATTCTTTACTACAATATTCTTTACTACAACAACTTTATAATGTAAAAAAAATTGCTAACCATCGGCCCACATCCACACTTATGTTGTCACTATTGTGTCGTAGCGATGCTATCTATACCACTACGTCGCAATCTAAAAAATAAGATAACATATCAAGGATTCACGCATACTATTTCTTTTTTTGAATTGATCACTTGATCAATTTTCTTAGGCTATTGGAGTAAGGCTTATTTTGTTCTATGAATATAAAAGGACCACGTGGGTCTACGATATCGACAAACTAACCGCCATTTTATAAAGGCAAATACAAATACAGGAAATAGACATGGAACAAAAACAGACAGTACAGAGAGATGCCATAATTTAAACTATTGACAAAATGAAGCTTTGACATTTTTTTCATGGGAAATCTATCAGCTGATTTCGAAAGAATAGTTTCCCGTCCCGTGGGAAAACCAATTCCCACGTCGTGCTGTCATAGAACGGTGATATTACCACATATTACTGTCCTATGACAACGCATGGAATTCGTTTTCTCGAAGGACGCAAAATTATAGTCTTTCCGTTGTGCAAGGGGTGCTAGTTTAAAATAAACACGCGTTTACTAACGCTTGTTTAATTTTTTTGTGCTAAGGCCGTTGATTTTTTAAATATTTTTAAGTGATTATGATCACTACCCATATTGCAATTATTGTAAAAATATTTTTTAACCCCCGACCCAAAAAGAGGGGTGTTATAAGTTTGACTGTGTATCTGTGTATCTGTGTATCTGTGTGTCTGTGTATCTGTGTATCTGTGTATCTGTGTATCTGTGTATCTGTGTATCTGTGTATCTGTGTATCTGTCTGTGGCATCGTAGCGCCTAAGCGAATGAACCGATTTTAATTTAGTTTTTTTTGTTTGAAAGGTGGCTTGATCGAGAGTGTTCTTAGCTATAATCTAAAAAAATTGGTTCAGCCGTTTAAGAGTTATCAGCTCTTTTCTAGTTTTCTTGTAGAAAAGAAGGTTAGATAACCGTTAGGTTCATAATATTATGTCAATAGACAAATGTCAAGCTGTCAAGATGGACGTTGCCTAAATACATAATTATTTATTTGAAAATGATGTTTTGGAAAACTCAGATACTTTGGATCGTCGGGGGGTTATAAATTTTTAATTTACACTTGTTTTATAGTAAAATAGCGAGCATACGAGCAGGCGGGTCACCGATGTTAAGTGATTACATGAACATTTGCAACACCAGAGGTACCGCCGATGCGTTGCCGGCCTTTCAGGTTGTTTATTGATCCGGTCTTCAATCACGCCGCAACGGAGCAACGGATCTACGTGATTTTTTGCAAGGATATAGTTGTTTCCCACGGGGTTTCAAAAACCTAAATCCACGCAAACGAAGTCGTGGGCATGAGCTAGTAATTTATAACACAATTCTGACACGATTTTGATATAATAAAAGGTCTGTATCTCTATGGTCCACAACTCAATATACCTATTTGTAGAAATCCCGGCAAATAGATGCAAATTGAGTTATGTGGTTTGATATTAAACGGTGCACTGTATTTCATTTCACAGTTGTATTTTGTAGTGTATGTATTGCAAACTAGTAGATACAAGTACCTATATTCTCATAAAATATAAGGGATCCTTAGATCCTTAGCATTCCGAACTAGGGGTAAGATGCATTTGACGATTCAAAAGAATTTAAAAGAATTTAAGATTCAAAAGAATTATTTGAATAAAAATGTTTCTGTTCTATTCTATGTTTCCCAACTAATAAACTATTATAATAAAAGTTTATTATCTTAGTATCATCAATCATAATAATTACGATTGACGATAGGTACGTATTTTTCTTCGAACATTTTGTTTTACTTGCAATCAAACTACTTTTTAACCGACTTCCAAAAAGGAGTTTGTTCTCAATTCGGTTCGTATTTTTTTTATGTACACCGATTTTTTCGAGGTTTATGGATCGATTTGGGGATTTTACTATTTAGGAAAAATTTAATTTCCTAAGTAGTAGTTAAGTCTATGTAAGTGAATGTCTTCGGCCTCCTATTCAATGGGTCTTGGGTTTGAATCCGGGCAATTAAATATCAGTTGCCTTAGCGGTTAAACTTGAATAAACCTGCATGTTGAGAGTTCTCTATGATGTTTCAAAGGTGTGTGAAGTCTGCTAATTCGCATTTGTCTAGCCTGGAGGACTATGGCTTCCATCTTTCTCATATTGAGGAGACCCGTGCTCAGTAGTGGGCCAGCGATGGTTAACATGATCAGGTAGTCAGTTAGTTACATGAATGTTAACTAACTGACTATCATTCACATTCGAATGGAACGCTTACACAGACAGCTTTTCTATTTACTCGACACTATATCTGGGCGATATCCGTCCGTTCCCGATGAAGAATACTCGTACACTTCTGCATCGGTTAGCCACGAGTATGAAATATTAGTACATTCTCTTAGGTACCAACCACATCGTTTATCTTGGTTATTCTACTAGAAGTAGTAATATTTTCCGTAGACGGAAACTTTGGCATTGATGAAAATATTATGTTCGCTCTTGAAAATGTTAGGTCGCTGAATATTATACCCATCAAAATGAAAAAAAAAACCGGCCAAGTGCGAGTCAGACTCGAACACCGAGGGTTCTGTACTCGGGTATTTGTCCGATATTTTGCATGAAAAATCCTGTCTCTATCCGTCTGTTTGTTGTGTCTGTCAAGAAAACTTATAGGGTAGGTACTTCCCGTTGAGCTAGAATCATGAAATTTGGCAGGAAGGAAGGTCTTATAGTACAAGTAAAGGAAAAATCCGAAAACCTTGAATTTGTGGTTTCGTCACAAAACAATAAAATTAAAATGTAATAAAATTAGTATTTTCAATTATCAAAGTAAGATAACTATATCAAGTAGGGTATTATATGAAAGGGTCTTACTTGTACCTACATTCTTAAACAGATTTATTTTTATGCATAATACTTTAAGATTTGTCGTGAAAAATGTCGGAAAAAATACCCGTGTACGTGACCCTCTGTGCGCGAGTCTTACTCGCACTTGGCAGGTTTTTTGTTAGATGTAAAATATCCTTCAACTAAGGTTTTCATCTATTCTATTGAACTTGATCTGTAAGACTAGGCTATTAGGTAAACATGATTAACACTAACCAGTGTAGCAAAACAAGCTCATTTGCATTTCAGATTACAATTAGTCTGTACTAAATAGGATCGTAGTTGCAAATTAGCAAGCCTCTAGCGAACTAATTGTGTGCGGGGCTCTCCTTATAGCTTGTATACGTATACATAGAGCTAGTAAACATCCATGTGAAACAACGCGGGATGGCAAAATAAGGGCCGGCGCACACCAAACGTGCTGAGTGAAGACAAGTGGAGTGAGGCGCAGCGAGTGGTGCTGAAAAAATTAGCACCACAGTGCAGTGAGTGGTGGCTAAAGGTGTGGTTTCGAGTCAAGCGTAGCGACAGTGTCGCATTACTGACGACGCCTACGATGCCACAAACGCTCGACTTGAAAGTCCACCTTAAAGGTAGACTCGTGGGTCTCGGCTGATGTGACAATACGTCACTATGAAAAATGAAAATGCATGGTGCCAGTACATAAATATAAGTCAACATGCGCCTGACGCTCGCCCTTTAAGGCTGCCATATTACAGTAGTTGCCATCAGTCAGCATAAAACTAAAAATCATAAATATCCATTTGTTCTTAATAAATAATAATGGTATGAAAGTTAATAGATTAATAGCGCAAGCGCACGGTAATGGAAGGCAAATAAACTTATTTCCATTTCAGGAGTAATTAACTTAAATAAATGGGTTCGTAGTAGCTAACAGGCTTGCGGCCTTAATATGGGCAGGCCTTGTGGTGGTAATATTAATATGTTTAGTGTCGGTACTTAATCCAGGTACAGGTAGGTAACAAACTTCGTATGAGCTGGATAGCTAAAGGCATTCCAGAGACGAATAAATTCTAAATCTTCGGATTAGAACAAAAATGGGCGACGGCAATTTAGATGGTCCCGAAAAACTTCTACCGTGATGTGATTAATGATAAGGGGTTAGGAAACTCAGCAACGAAGACTACGACGCACAAGGAAAGAAAGAGATCTAGTAATACAAGTACTTAGAGAAAATGATGCAGTTCATTACAACAAGATAAACACATTCGCATTGGAGGTAAATATTGCTTTATTAAAGAGATCATAATTGCCAATTAGCTGCCTACTGGCGACCTAATTGTATGCACGTATGTGAGGTAAACAGCATGCAATATAAGCTGAGAATTGTAGGTACGTATACGTGATATTAATAGGCATGTTGTGGAATTTTAGAATCTAAACGGTAGGTTGTCGTACTTACTGATAATTCGTTGCTTAAATTCTAACACCACGTTAGTAATTTTTTGGAAGTTTTAACATTTCCAAGTCATTTGTTAGGAGTCGAGTGACGCGAAAAGCATTTTTAACCCCCGACCCAAAAAGAGGGGTGTTATAAGTTTGACGTGTGTATCTGTGTGTCTGTGTATCTGTATATCTGTGTATCTGTGTATCTGTGTATCTGTGTATCTGTCTGTGGCATCGTAGCGCCTAAACGAATGAACCGATTTTAATTTAGTTTTTTTTGTTAGTACGAATAACAAGTAATATAAAATATTTATTATCAGTGGTTAAAGACAGGTTTTTAATATACTTACACATGAAAAACCGCAGTGAAACTTTAGCTTTTCGAACAATATACCCATAGCATATTTCACGCTACGACGGCATGTAATAAACAGGGAAGATTTACAAGAATTTTCGACGTAATTCACTCAGCGTATTACCTCCCAAGTAATTTAGGCTTAACTGTTATGAACTTTGAAAGTTACTTACTTTAGAAGTACGTACTACGTAGCTGTATACCTAAATACGTGTTGCGAGAAGTAACATAGCGCATGAGCTTTAACAGGGCTCTCTCCGTCACTCGCTTCATACAATCGTAGTTCCAATTTCATTTGAATATTAAGCAACCAAAGTCCATGAAATTTTGCAGACATATTCTAGAAACTAATATCTGTGTCTGTGGTGTTTCAGATTTTTCTAAAAATATGTAGTATTAAAATTACAGGGGCTCAAAGATTTGTATGTAAATTTTTAAGACCGCATAACTTTTAAAACAAATATTTTAACAGAAATCTGGAAAAGCACAGACATAGATATTAGTTTCTAGAATATGTCTGCAAAATTTCATGGACTTTGGTTGCTTAATATTCAAATGAAATTGGAACTACGAATGTATGAAACGAGTGACGGAGAGAGCCCTCTTAAATACATAATATATCTATGACTAACTCAAGTTATCAGTATGTTGAGCTTATTGTTAGTATAATATTACTGTAAAAAACTGGATTATAATTTAAGTAACTCATAGTACATGCTCAGAGTAATAAAAGGGCTAGAATAACATTCATTGTCGTATGTGGCATAACCTGAAAAAAGATTCCAGCTCAGCCTAATGCTATATGCCTCGTAATAAAAAAATACAAGGGCTTACAGTGCAATAAATCTTTCTACTCTACACTTCAATAGATATTACTCCGTACTACCTAGTCACTAGAAGTACATGGTTTTACATAAACACTGTTTTTTTTTCTGCAACTGACACGTTTCTTGGATGCTTTTGACCCGTAATTCTGTGTTAAGTGTGCATGTGGTTTAGTTACCCCATTTTGGAAACCCAGTTCGTGCCAACCAAAGCAAACGTAGCATGAGTCATAATTGGCGACTTGACGCCACGTCCCTTGACGTCTCGAGCGTTCCTGAGGTCCCTTGACACAGATCCTTGCGAAGCTTGCGATTGGCGTGCGAATTCCTAAAACCATACGCTTGCAAAAGGAAAACCAATCTCATTTTCTCTTTTGAATTCAGTACGAGTTCAATCGATAAAATAAAATTTGAACCATTATATATAAATCGAAGATTGTATCTCATTTTTGTATGCTACAAGTATCAGCTACGCTTTTTTTACCAAGATGTAGGATTTGTAGAATCAGAGCTTGTAATTTTAGTTATTTGTTATTTATTGTTATAAAATGTGATACAGTCAAAAGCACTTAATAGAATACTTTGGACTTAGGATAGGTTCACGGGCAATACAAATCGAAGCTCAGCTGGTGGCTTGGCTCTACAAAAGATCTCATAACTTTTCAAAAGTGAAAGCATTATGAACGTCTGAGTCTTGGCAACCAAATTTACATGAATTTTTTTTGGTGAGCTTTCTATTATTTATTTAGAACTTTTACGTAAAAATTGCTATTTAGCCACGAAAAAAGCATCCATTTTCATTATCCACACCGACATCAGTCATCTTTGTTTTTGGCTATTATACTAAGCTATAGCTATAGTAATCAGTGATTGGTATAGACTATAAATACATTTTTATTGCGGTCATCGTATCTAGTACAAAATAAATAGGTAAACAGGTAACATAATAAAGGTTGTCGACACCAGTTTATGTTTATTATAATTAATCCAAGCCATATGTTCACATAATTGGACCGCTCGCTCCCGTAACGTGTAGTACACTACGCCACTATTAGTGCATGTTATCAACATCGAGCCTGAACACAAGCCGGTCACAAATTGCCAACTGATTCGTAAATACGAGTACGTTTATTAAGGGCTAATTGGCACAGAGTGTACCCTGCAGTACAATATCGCATACCTATATGTATTATAATTTACGAATATAATATACTGGTTGTATGTGTAATTTACAGCCAAGTTTATTGAAAGAGACCTCGACTTTTCATATGTTTTTATATCGAAAAGCAGTTAAATAATAAGTCCCGGTGACGTGAAAGTGTGTTTGTTTGTTGGTTTGCTTTAGTCACGTCGCTAAAGATTTTGTTGCATATAATTAAAACCTGGAAAGTCACATAAGCAAGTTTTTAATCCCAGAAAAGCAAAGAGTTCCCACGGGACTTTTAAAAACATAAATCCACGCGGATGAAGTCGTAGACATTATCTAGTTATCAATACTTGAATAACAAGTGTAAATTAAAAATTTATAACACCCCCGACGATCCAAAGTATTTGAGTTTTCCAAAACATCATTTTCAAATAAATAATTATGTATTTAGGCAACGTCCATCTTGACAGCTTGACATTTGTCTATTGACATAATATTATGAACCTAACGGTTATCTAACCTTCTTTTCTACAAGAAAACTATAAAAGAGCTGATAACTCTTAAACGGCTTAACCAATTTTTTTAGATCATAGCTAAGAACACTCTCGATCAAGCCACCTTTCAAACAAAAAATACTAAATTAAAATCGGTTCATTCGTTTAGGCGCTACGATGCCACAGACAGATACACAGATACACAGATACACAGACACACAGATACACAGACACACAGATACACAGACACACAGATACACACGTCAAACTTATAACACCCCTCTTTTTGGGTCGGGGGTTAAAAATAACAGTCGTCAATAATAACAACAAAACCTGAAAGTTGAAAAATTCACATTTTTATGTTATTCACGTATAAAACTTAAAAAGAAACTTATGCATTTAACTCGTGCTACGTGGCAATATTCTCAAGAGAGTTTATTGTATTACACATTGCATAATATTAAAATAAACACGATAAGTGAAGCAGCACTCAAGCTCCATAGTTTTATTTTGCAAGAAAAATTATACAGATATGGAAAGCAATTTAGGAGAAAAGTGATAAAGTATGAATACTTACTACTCGTACACTATTCCAAGTGTGAATATTTTAGTAAACAAAATTCAAACGAAACAGTATCTCTATCAATCACAGAAAATTTATAACACACCCGACAAGTGAAGGTTACAGTAACTAGAAAAGAGCTGATAACTTTCAAACGGCTGAACCGTTTTTCTTGGATTATAGCTAAGAACACTCTCGATCAAGCCAAAAAAAACTAAATTAAAATCGGTTCATCCGTTTAGGAGCTACGATGCCACAGACAGATACACAGATACACATGTCACATTTATAACCCCTCTTTTTGGGTCGGGGGCTATTTATCTTGTAAAACTTTCTCAAAATCGTTTCTTGACAGGGGTCTACCTAAATGCATAAGTAAGACTTAGCGACTAGAGCTGTAGGAACGTTGATATATCAGTTAGTCAGTTTCTACTTCTATTCAAATACTACGTGATGCCCGCGACTTCATCCGCGTGGATATGGGTTATTTAAAAATCATGGATTCTTCGGGACCTAGTAAAAAGTAGTCTATGTTTTTATCTACAGAATGCAAGCTATCATTTTACGAAATAGATGACCTCTGTGACTTTGTATACGTTGATTTAGGTTATTAAAATACTGTGCGAAGTCTTTGATTACTATCCAAGCCAAAAATTCGAGCCTATGTCTGTTCTTGGCATGTAAGCTAACTCTATACCGAATTTCATCAATATACCGACAGACATGTTTCATATTTATAATATTAGTATGGATATAGTATTAAAATAAACATCATGTGAATATTACTTGCTACACTGAGTTTCAAAGCTGCCGTGGCAATAATAAAATGAAAGAACTGGAAAACGTGACAGCATGTGAAAAATAAATAACGTATGAATACGGCAGTAAATACAAAACAAAATTATTCAAGAGATGTTCCACGTCAAATTGTAAGGAATGTGAAACACTATTTTTAAGGTTCTGTACCTCAAAAGGAAAAACGGAACCCTTATAGGATCATTTTGTTGTCTGTCTGTAAAAAAAAAAATGTGTTGAAATTTTCAAAGTAAGATAACTATACCAAGTGGGGTATCATATGAAAGGATTTCACCTGTACATTCTAAAACAGATTTTTATTTATTTTTATGCACAAGAGTTTTTGATTTATCATGCAAAATGTCGAAAAAAATACCTGAGTATGGAACCCTTAGTGCGCGAGTCCAACTCGCACTTGGCCGGTTCGAGTATAAACAGTGATATGAATTATAGTCCATACACAATGACTTCTCACACGCCATTTTAACTCTATGGATCAACTGTCATGTCACACGTACGGTTCTCCTTTAAAATAAGGACTACAAATCGCGCTTTTGACATGATATTTGACACATAAAGTTAAAATGGCGCGTGAGAACTAATTTTTTACGCATTATTCCTACTATCCTACATCAATGAGTATAAAACTTTGTTTCCACTAGATGCAACGTTGGAAATGACTCTTAGTGTAGACGCTGCCTTAAACTGTCTCTCTATCCATATCACCTGTTTTACATCCATGCAATCCATTCTTGACTTGACTGCCAATGTCATTTTGTCATTTTATATAGTATACAAAAGTTATTTTCCTTTAAAATTAGCTTATTCGCCTCGGTTTCTAATGGGTAGGTAAAAATAGCTTTCAAAGCGAATGCACAGACAAATGCAAATTTTGACTTAGCTTAGTGCTATTCTGAGAAAAAGCAGATAAACAGTAATAGGTAAAAGGTAAAGAAATCATAGGTAGCTATTTATAAAACGAAGCTTTCTGTACGTATCACTTGTAGCTGTAGATATCTGTCAACTGACCTTTTATGAAAAAACGCAGAATACTTTTATCTCAGTTAATTAAAAAGTTCGTCTGTGAAAGTTACTGAAGCTCCAGAATAAGCTCTTTAGTAAAATTTATTTTATAAAGTAATCCAAGTTTTTAATTTTCGAAATAAATTATGCAAATCTCATGCATTAAGTTTAACTCAGTTTGATGAATTTCAAAGTTTGCGTGACAAAGTTGATGAAACAATCCGTGACATGAGTATAAAGCTACGGCCACACCTGCGCATCATGAACGCGGGATGCGAGACGCAATGCTGGAGTATCAACGACGCGAATCTATATACACCTACGCGATTACAATGCGAATCGCGATCCTCATATTTTGTAATTAGTGCATTGTTGCTGATCACTAAATTACAAGACGCATGTGTTCCACTTTGCAAAAGTTGACGACGGCTGTCGCTCTCGCTTCGTAGTCGCTTTGGTCGCGCAAGTTTGGATAATGCTTAACATGGAAATGGTGGTGAAATCTTCTATTACTAAAGTTCAAGATATGCTGTCGGTTGTCAAAAGATGTCCGTGAAAAATTAATATTCAATCAAGATTGCGCAGTTAATTTTAACCCCCGACCCAAAAAGAGGGGTGTTATAAGTTTGACGTGTGTATCTGTGTATCTGTCTGTGGCATCGTAGCTCTTAAACTTATGAACCAATTTAATACATTAGGTTTGTAAGTATTAATTTTGGCTTTTAGATTAGGTTTATAGGTGTTTTTTTTTTTTTAATGTTAGATTAGGTTATTTAATGTTAGGATAATAATTTATAAATTGAAGATAAGGTTTACAAATAGATATTTTTGTATGGTATATTAGATATAAGGTTATTTTTTAAGATGTAAGTATGTATGTTCTACACTATGTTCTACACTAGCGAATTGGGTATACTGTAAAGCTAGACGTAGGTTTGAAAAAATAAATAAATAAATAAATAAAAAAATTTAATTGAGTATTTTTTTTATTTGAGAGGTGGCTTGATCGAGAGTATACTTAGTTATAATCCAAGAAAATCAGTTCAGCCGTTTGAAAGTTATTAGCTCTTTTCTAGTTGCCTTCACCCTTCACTTGTCGGGGGTGTTTAGTCTGCTGGTGAGTACCTACGCCGATATGAGTACCAAATAGTAAATAAGTACTAACACAAGTTCATTATCTTGTAATTTAATGATCGAAGGCTGAAATACGATATTATTATTACGTCCTCTATATTGTGGTACTATTCATAGAAATAACCTCGAATTTAACGACACAACGATAAAAACGCTTTTCAGACGATACCTGCATCGATAGGTACCTTATTTGCCCTATGAATTTCCATACCATTTGAATGAAATCCATAGACGAATCTTTATCATCCATTTAAAATTCAAAAGTTATAAGCTCCCATACAAACATTTTCCACGGCACAATTTCAGTATGTGTACATACATGACGATTTTTCAATGGCAGAAAAAAATAAAGTATGAATACTGGCAACAAGTATCTGGCGAAACGTATTACGCCCCGTTTTCCGAGAGCTTTCGCTCGTAGTTGAGACAGATGAATGGCACGGCAATTTATATCATACTAGCTCATAGACGTGACTTTATCCGAGTGTAGATTTTTAGGGTTCCATACCCAACGGGACCTTATTACTAAACCTTTACTGTCCGTCCATCTGTCTTTTTTCACAGAATTTGTATATATGTATGTATAATGTATTTAATATTTATATTACCGCAATAACCACAAATAAAAAAATTGAGCAAAAGTGTTATATCTTGTACAATGGTGCGGAACCGTTTGTGTGCAAGTAAGACTCGCATTTAATCGATTTTTTTAAACATTGTGGGAACTTTTATATATTCCGGGATAAAAGTATTCTATTTCTGTCTGCAGGATGGATTCCGTCTCTTTCATATCGATAGATTACACATATAACTGATTATTAATTTCTGCTCTTAGAGAACCATACTTCGATATTTTCATAACCAGTTAATACAAGTGTAAATTAAAAATTTATAACACTCCCGACATGTGAAGGTTGCAGTAACTAGAAAAGAGCTGATAACTTTCAAACGGCTGAACCGATTTTCTTGGATTATATCTAAGAACGCTCTCGATCAAGATACCTTAAAAAAAAAAACTAAATTAAAATCGGTTCATTACTTTAGGAGCAAAGATGCCACAGACAGATACACAGATACACACGTCAAACTAATAACACCCCTCTTTTTGGGTCGGTGGAGATACTCAAGAAATTAAAGCCAAAAATAAACGGCGAACATAAATTCATTGCGGTGTTTGAATTCTAATGTATCTGACGAGCTCTTAGACTTAACTGCCTTGAAACGGTTCCTTTGTTTTAATATTCATTGTTTATTCCAAGAAAACTACTCCACTCATCCGGTTTATTTTGTTCAGACAATAGTTGGAGAGATTCTTACAGTTTTACTCTAACAAGATCTACTGTGTAACGAAATGCAATTAATTCTCAGAATTCCGTAGCTGTTTGCTACGAAATTGTAGCACTTTTATTTTAACTAGCAATGATATGCTGGTAAGTACAGGTATTTCGAGTCGGTTGTTACTTATTCAAAACGGAAAATATTAAGAGGTGTGATATTTTCTTTTTGAAAACTAAATGCTGAAGAGTCTTTTTATAAAATCTAAAATGATAAATTCTTTTTCTGTTTAAAAGCTAGACTATTCTTTATCCTGATTTTACTAAATGCAAAGCAAGACAATTAAGCAAAATAAATGTGATGTTTATGATAGTATAAAGTTATCACCCTATTCCCTTATTCTCTTTGATGGGACGGTAATCCGATAAGACCAGAGAGATATCAGGCACTAACATCATTGTGCCCCACAATATATATTAATACTTTAAAGTGTGAGTAACCCCGGCGCTTTTACCACTCGAGTATTTGCTCAAAGTAGAGAATGGGTACCTATAGAAAAGGGATAAATAATGTGCGAAGACGGATCAACACAGTATTAAATATATTATGCAGGTTAAGTATTGTAGCTATTTCCTCCCAATTTACAGATTCCCCAAACGTTACTGTGGCGCCGAGGGCGAAATAAAACGGATTATCGAGAGAATGAATATTCATAAGGTCATGGTTATCCTACAGCGAGGTTTTCATTCGGAATGAGTATTGTTTTAATAAATAAAGCGGAGACAGTAACATTCTGGAACTTCCGTCGTCCTTTATTAGGGTTGGAGGGTTAGGATGTACAAATTAAACGAAGAAAGCTGAGGACATATTTTTGCATGTAATTTGTAAGGTAATTAAGCGATTTGTTTTTACGCTATAATTGCTTCTAATTTTCGTTTTCTACTTTAAATCATTATCATCATCATCACTAACCCATCGCTGGCACACTACTGATCACGAGTCTCTTCTCAGAATGAGAAGGTTTAGATCCACCACACTGGTCAAGTGTGGATTGGCTGACTTACACACGTTTGAGAACGTTTTGAAGAACTCTTAGGCATATAGGTTTTCTCACGATATTTTTCTTCACCGTTAAAGCAAGTAATATTTAATTATTGCTTTAAACGCACATGATTCCGAAAAGTTATGTGCGTGAATCTTTATAGAAAGTTTGTAGTAGATAATGCAGTCACCAACTTTCATCTGAGATCGATTTTATCCAACAAAGGCCGTTTTTGGTTAGTCTGATTTCATACAAGGAACCAAAAGCTTAATTTGCTATAATCCGCTGAACCAAACCAAACAAATCTGTATGGTGCAACATGCAGCATGCGACATGCACCGCCCGCCCTCCCATTGATAAACATGCACCTTCATTGACATCATTTGCGACTAGGCTATCTTTTAGTGTTCCTTCTGTCTAACATAAATCAAATCGAATCTGTGAGTTGGTCATACGTACCCCATTTTATTCGCTAGTATATTAAATAGTATAGGTATAGTTACCTAGTTAATATACCAGACTTCTAGTCCCAAGGATTTCCCAAGTGACAGAATGGAGATCTTGGGCCGGAAAGCGCAGCATTGGAAGACCCTACACGAGAAGACAAACCAGATCAACCAATCACAGGGAGCCGCTATATTCAGGCGGCGCAAGACCGTGGCGTATGGTAGTCCCTCTATGAGACCTGTGAGTATGTTCAGCAGTGGACGTGTATCGGTTGATAATGATAATGATGACGTCACCAAACTCATTATCATGTGCTGTCATGACCTTTTCTGTTGAATATATTACACTATGTTACGAGATACTATGCGGAGTACACTCTTGAATAAAATTACACAACCTTTGCAAATAATAATGTTCATGTAGCTTTTAGAATTTTTCCTTTAGCGAAAATCTTGTAACAAGGTTTTCATTATTACGATGGCGCATTTTACAGACGTGCGCACAGAAATAATGAACTTGAAATATACATATATACCTAGGTCTAGCTCGTCTGGTAACAGAAGGCTCATTTTTTGCGCGAAGGATAAGCCTGACTGTTCAATGCGAAAATACAGCCATTCTTGGCACTTTTCTACGAAGGGCATGATTTGAAAAATAATTAAATAATGTTAGCTTTATATTTTACTAGCCGATGCCCGCGACTTCGCCCGCGTGGATTTAGGTTTTTTGAAATCCCGTGGGAACTCTTTGGTTTTCCGGGATAAAAAGTAGCCTATGTGCTAATCCAGGATATTATCTATCTCCATTCTAAATTTCAGCCAAATCCGTCCAGTAGTTTTTGCGCGAAGGAGTAACAAACATACACACACACACACACACGCACACACACACACACACACATACAAACTTTCGCCTTTATAATATTAGTGTGATGTGATTAAATTTAACCTCTTTCCATATACAACGATTAATTGAGTAACTAACATAAGTCTATATAGGCTACAGCTGAAATCGCTAGGACTAGATATCTTGTAGGGTTGCTTCATAAAATAGACCCTCACATTGTCAAGCAGCATGATTGGTGTAGATGTGGCACCACGTTGTTTCGATCTAGACTCTAAATCATCTCGTTGTATGCTACGAATAACGACACTATTACAAAAAGAATAAGCACTTTTCAGGAGGAACCAGGTACTTTCAGTACTTTGTGTTTTATTTTAATAAATGAACTCGTATGCGATCTACAATGTTTATGTTGATGAACTTTACAATGTTGGTAAATTAAAAATACCCTAGAGGGGTTCGAAACTAGGTGGGAATACTCTGACTAAGACGGGAGTTAAGCCGTCATACATTAATTGTATTAATATTTGAGCGTATGCAAGAAAAATGAATAAAAAGTATTCCTTTCAAAAATGCTAACAAGGGACGAAAAAGAATTCGTTCCAAAACTGAGATATGCGAAACCATTTCCAGTCGACGTAAGAGCCTCAACTCACAAACCCCAAATCTAGAGTACTTAAGGGAATAGCGTTACATCATTATGCGAAAATAAATGAAATTTTCACACAACCGACAAAAGAGGATGTTGAGAAAATAATGGTCTACAAGGTAGAAATAAAACTTAGTTATATGTTACTGGCTAACGCCCACAACTTTGTCCGCGTGGATTCTGGTATTTAATATCCCAATGGGAACTCTGGACTACATTTTAGCCCAGTTCGGATTAGAAACAAGGAAGCAAATCGCTGCGTATTAGCGATAGTGACTAATGTTGGTACCTAACTAGATGTAAAACTTTGTCCTTTATCTTTTCCTCGTGCCCCGGGGCAGTAAGCATCAGTACCGTTTATAATTCATTAACATCTGATGAAAACCGCGCGCCGAGATATGATACTTTAGTCTTAGTCAAGTCGTAGACGTATGCATAACATTTGGGACCCACAAAAGCCACCATTATTGCATAGAGAGAGAGAGAAAAAAAAAACATGGATGCGCTTTTATTCAAAAACGGTAATGTATAGAATTTACTAATATCTGATAAAAATCGCTCGCAAATGTTTAGGTACTTTTTGTCTTAATCATAAAACAGTCGATAATTTTTTTTAACACAAATTATTTGATTCTACTGAAGTTGTCTTCAAGAACTTTGTTTGAACTTTGTTTTTAAAATGGATCCAATAGAAGCACAAAACACTTGCAAAAGCAATAAATAATTCGTTTTGTTATACCTACGTACAAAGGCAATGTCCGTAATAAAATTATCCTGTTAATGCTTGTAGCTGATATATTATTATTACTGGACATGATTGATGAAACGTGTCATGGACAGACAATCAGGAACATTTCTTCCTTTATGGGTTTTTCCGAGTTTACTTGGTATATAAATCATATATAATATGACAACCACAATACGATTGTTTTCTTTTACAGAAACTTTGTAAAGGATTTAGTTACAATAAAGTCCACATCCAAACTAATCCATACCAATTGTAACCAAAACCCAAATCCAAAACGTACGCGAAGAACCTGTGTTCTTCGCGTAGGGTTTGGGAGGGCATTCCAATCACACTAATATTATAAAGGCGAAAGTTTGTATGTGTGTGTGTGTGTGTGTGTGTGTGTGTGTGTGTATGTTTGTTACTCCTTCAGGCAAAAACTACTGGACGGATTTGGCTGAAATTTGGAATGAAGATAGATAATATCCTGGATTAGCACATAGGCTACTTTTTATCCCGGAAAATCAAAGAGTTCCCACGGGATTTCGAAAAACCTAAATCCACGCGGGCGAAGTCGCGGGCATCGGCTAGTAATTCTATAAAAATATTTAAATAATACATGCTTTTCTGAGTGACGCTGATACAATATTATACAATACATGCAAGAGTATGTCTGTCTGCGAACTTTTAACCGATTTTGATTTTCAGCACAGTATTTGCAACCCAGGAAGGACATAGGCTACTTTTTATCCTGGAAAATCAAACAGTTATCACGGGATTTTAAAAAACTATATCCACATGGACAAAGTCACAAACATAAGTTAATAACACTAAAGTTAAGCAATAAACTGAAAACAATGTAATATTGATTGAGATGCACGTGTAACATTGTACAGTGTAAAATGGTAGCGAAACTTTAAGCTGCTTTTCAAGAAAGTCGGAAGAGGGTTTTATACGTCTCGGGCTTCAATAGTTTGAGAAACTACCCTTTTCTCTAACTACAAAAAGACATAAAAAAAACTTTCCTTTCTGAGAAAGTGAAATAGTGTAAATTAAAGTATGCTGCTCGTAACGCCTCAGTAGTTAATAAAAGGTACATCTTAGATATGAAGGGCTACTTATCTAAAATTATTTTTAGTAAGATTTAGGATTTTCTTAGTATTCTTATAGCCAGGCAAAAGTAGAATTATTAATTAATGCAGAAGAATTACATTTGGTTAAGCAAAACACGGTCCCTCTTGTGATGATATCTTGGTACCTAAGACCTCAGCCGCCTATATGAGAAGTCATCATGAGAGAACCTGAGGCTCGGAAAACACTCAGGCTCGCGATCCTGAGAGTTCTCCTTTATGTTGTCAAAAGTTGTGTGAATTCTACCAGTCTGTACTTGGCCATCGTGGTGGACTGTGACCTTTTACTTCCTGAGAGGAGACCGTGCCCAATAGTGGGCTGGCAATGGGTTGAGATGATAATAGTTATGATGATTATATGATAAGCTAACTGCTCCATTGCTTCTATGCGTTTTTTAACTTGGTAATCTATTATAAGTATATTATTCCATTATACTTCGTTTAAAGATACCAAGCCAACTTATAAAAGTTTCATTAGACACTATGATTCGGTTATCTCATAAACTTAGCGCCCATTTAACATTATATAAAGAGTAATACATTTTACCATTTTACAGAATAATAGCTTGTAAGTTAACTGGAATTGATGGTATAAGCTATAAAGTGGGTTAATAGGAGGGCAATTATTTTATGCTTTTATACTTTATGGACTTTTATTATCTGTAGTGAAGTTATAAACCTGGAAGATATAAAAGCAGTACCGTATAGTTACGATTTTTATACTTACTTATTACTGAGTTCAGTTACTACATCCATCGATTTTATTAGTTACCTTTTAACTGCTCAACACTGAACCAATTTTAACGAAATTTATGGGAAAGCTCTTCAACCTCGTACTGAACAGCAGAATATTGGCAGACTTCTCATAAGATGTACAGAAGACGTTTAAAGAAGAAGACGTCTCAGGAAAATTAAAAGTGCCCACGAGACATTTTAAAAATCCGAATTCCACACAGACAAAAGTCGCATGTTGGTAGGTTTGAAGTCCGTACCTGGGTTTTGTTTATTAAACTGACCGATTATATTTTTAAGAATAATTTCATATACAAACCAAAGGGGTATGGGTTTAATAAAAACTGCCTTACCCAGGTGAGCCCGCTTCCATCTTCATCACTTACCATCAGATGAGATTGCAGTCAAGGGTTAACTTGTATTTGAATAAAAAAAGCTGGGCATCAACTAGTTTTACGTTCTTATTCGGCACAAACTGGTATTATTTATTTATCTACTGTGCTAGAGTTTAGAATTCATTTTGCAAACGGAGCGTCTACGAATCGTTTGTATTTCAGTTTATTTGACGAGCTTTCTGAGATATCTGCCTTAAAACGTTTCCTTTGTCGTATTCCTCGTTTTCCTTTGAAAACAAAATAGCTAGGCGTTGGATTTATTTACAAATAGTTGAGGTTACAATTTTAAGGGTGGCCATGGGCCAAGGGAAGGCTAAGAACGTTAGTGCTACTTAACCACCCCAATTTAAATAATATTATTTTATATTTACCGTTGAGAAGTTTATTTTTTATGTTCAACGCCCTTTCTTTGTTAAATATTTTTATTGAAAAGGCATGACTACTAATTGTATTTTATGCAGACTATTTTAGTGACGTCATCTCTAAAGCTTATAGTTTTACTTTCACTAGTATCCAGTATCTCCAAGAGTTTTACTATGAAATAATCCAGTGTTCACGTATTGAGTTTTGTAGCAAATTCTACCAATTCGTGACAGGTTCTGATAAAAACAGTACCTGAGACGGTTGAGCAAAACAAGAACTGAAAACAATGTTATAACGAACGACCAATTACAAACTTTTAATAGGTGAGTTCCTCTTTTGTTTAGGAACATGTTTTGTTTTACACGTGTATTCTTCATCCCACGTATGCCGAAACGATATCTTTAATTAGGTACTTTGCTTGTACTTCTTCTTTATTACTATACCATACCATACCATTACAAGTTAGCTCTTGACTGCAACCACACCTGATGATAAGTAATAATGCACCTGATGATAGTAGCAGAGCTCGTTCACACGGGCTGCGTAAGCGTAGACGTAGCTCGTACCATTGCGTTGTAGTGTATGGAACTGTATGAGACTTGGCACACCGGTTGCGTGGCGTGAACGTTCGCGTAGATGTAATGCATGCAGTTACGTCTATGGGTTCACGCGCGTACGAACGTATCACGTGAACGTGCTGATAGCCGATTCACACTAATTTAAGATGGAAGCGGGCTAAGTTGGAATATGGCAGTTTTATTGAACCTTACTAGTCACGGTCGTAGCCTCCCACCCACAGAATACAATTACTCCAAAGAGCCCCCACCAGAGAGACACTTATTTAGAAACTACAAATTCCCAAATCCCCTGTCGGGATTCGAACCTGGGACCTTCCGCTCGTAAGGTCACCATGTTCACCAATACGCCAGAAAGGTCGTCAATTTCTGTTGAGATTTTCCAGAACCAATTTATTATTTGTCTGTTAAAGATCGATTGACACCTCATCCATTCATTTGTAGGACCATTATACTCTGCGGGTTAATTTATTCGATATTTCAACAAAACGATTCCGCGAATAGACTCGATAATGGCTTTTGTATGATTAATTGAATTCGATTTGTAGGCTTTTTCGAAGATGAACGAATGTGTTTAATGGCGCACAGGCGTTTCTAAATTAAGGAAGAGGAAAATTTTTGACGGCTTTTTTAGTTGATTTGTATATTTATACGACACATTCTAGTGGTAGATGCTTTTGACGATTCGAAAGAACTTGTAAAAGTCTAATTGAATAAAAACATTTTGAATTTGAATTTGAATTCAATGTATGTTATGCAGTTTATAATCTCTGGCGTAGTAGTACACATAAAAATATTAACATTTCACATAAAAAATAAGGATATATTTTGAGTTTGGTCTGTTTTATTTAAAGCATGCAAAAATCTCGCTAAATATGAGGAAGTAAACAAAAAGTAGTTTGCATTGCGTATATAATGCTTCAATGCCCAGGCCCAGACCCACTTTACGAATTACCTGTAAAGTCTAAGCCATCTGCCAGCCACCAAAACGTTTCCATTGTGAAATAGGACGCGTGCCGGTAATTTATCTGCACTGCAACTGGTCAGTTATTCAGCAAGTGACAGTCATCTGACGACTAGTCCCGGTTCAAAGTTCAGACTAAAACAGCTGACGCATGACACTGAATATGCACTGCATCGTAAATTTGCGAGCAATGTGGATAATTGGATAGTTCGCACAAAACCATCTAATTTGTCAACAAAATTGGTAACAGTGGCTTTGAAATGAGTAAAATACTATGAAGTCACAATAGGCCAACTGTGCATGAGAAATTGACTAGCACAACAACATACAGCTCAAAATCACTGGATCTAGAAACTGGAGGTCTCAATTAAGTAAGGTTTTCAGAAATTCTAGCCAAGTGAAGCCCAGATAAGTAAGCTCATTTTTGACATAGGAAATTTGGTACAAAGTAATATTATATTCTCATTTTATAAATATTCAGCACAAGCTAAGAGTGAAGCCACACGATGCGATACGCTTATAGCGAAAATAATATAAATCTTCTTTATTCCCTATCCCGTGGGAATTTCAGAAATACCTTATTCCTTGTCTACATTATAAAGAGAGCCTCTGTGCAAAATATTTGTATTCTAGGTCCAAGGATTTGGCTTGGCCGTTGATGATTCAGTCAGTGTTTGAGTCAAGGCTTTTCTTTTTATATGTGTATTGAATTACAATAATGTTATCTGGCTCTTAAGGAAGGTATAATAGAATCGTTTAGAGTGACTATAAAGAGTGATCTTTCATTTTAAATTCTATGACGGTATGTTCTAATATTCACAAAATAACAGAAATTTTAAAATAATTGCGTTTCCATGTTTACGGCATAGTGCATAAATTTCAAATAGCATGTAAAATGCAGCATACTTTTCTCTTTGAATAATGTAAGGAATAAAGATCCTAATAAATTGGTACAATGTATTGGTCCCATACATTCAGCACAGTAATGATGAATGGAATACTTCGCTTAACATGAAGCGTCATTTGTTTGAGGAATCCGCCCACGGGCTCTTAATATAGTCCCTTTTGACCGGAATCTTTTGTTTACTTTTCTTTCTCCCTACATAACTACGCTATGTAGGTAATATGAAGGTAATTTTAATATCAGGAATAATATTAGCCATAGGATTTAATGTGCTAATCTATTTGACCAACCTCATTCCTAGCAGCCACTTTTTCGTCTTTTTTTATTATTATTTAGATACAAGTTAGCCGTTGACTGCAGTCTCACCTGGTGGTAAGTGATGATACAGTCTAAGATTGAAGCGGGCTAACCTGGAAGGGGTATGGCAGTTTTCATTAAGCCCATACTCCTTGGTTTCTACACGGCATCGTACCGGAACGCTAAATCGCTTTGTCGGCGGGGTGGTAACTAGCCACGGCCGAAGCCTCCAACCAGACCAAAAATTTGACCAAACCCCTGCCGAAAATCGAACCCGGGACCTCCCACTAATAAGATTACAGCGCTTACCACGCCAGGGAGGCTTCTTCTTAAAGTGAAATTTGCCTATGTAGCGTGCTTCAAGTTGAGTCAGTGTCTTCACTAAAATAGCGGTAGGGAGCTGCATGCCCTCCTTCAAATCTACTACCGCATCTTGCGGTCTTCTAATCCATACTAATATTATAAATGCGAAAGTGTGTTTGTCTGTCTGTCTGCTAGCTTTTCCCGGCCCAACAGATTGACCGATTTTGATTACGTTTTGGTAAATAGTTTGCTTACGTCCCGGGCCTAAAAGTAGCCTATGTACGCCACATAGGCTACTTTTTATCCCGGAAAATTAAAGAGTTCCCATGTAATCCTTAAAAGCCCATACGAGTAACCGATTTATACGAGGTACAGAGGTAACTTGAACCCCGGAAATCGACAAAGGCAACTTTTTATCTCGGAAAATTAAATAGTTCTTACGGGATTTTAAAAATCTAAATCCAAGCAGTCGAAATCGCGGTAGTGATTAATATGAAGCCCTAGGACCCTGCCTTTTCCACTGGACTTGACAAGGAATTCATAGGTTTTGTTATAGAATAGAATTGATTTTTATTCAAATAGACTTTTACAAGTGCTTTTTTACCGTCAAATAATTTACCACTGGTTCGGAATGCCGTTCTTACCGAGAAGAACCAGCAAGAAACTCGGCGGTTGCTCTTTTCAATTCTTCAGTTTACAATAATATTCCATACTATACAAGCAATTGCAGCATTATTGGAGCGAGTCAGTCAGTTATAACTGAGTCTAGGCACTATATTGTAATTGTAGGTAGGAGCTATACGCATTAGATGCGGCACAGAAACCGCGATAAGGAAGGGCTGGGACCGCACGACCGTCCTATCAAGGGGTGGTTTCGACATCAATGGTCCTATCTATAAATTACTTCCTTTCTATACCAACTGTAACCGCAACATCAAAGTATCTTACAAAGGAATCTTTGATATGTTACTCATACCTTTTCTGATTTCAAGTCATTCGTTTGAAATCAACTCCTTAGATACTGACAATTTTGCTAAGTATAAAAAAATTAATAGCGTTTTTTAAATAAACAAGTGTAAATTAAAAATTTACATCACCGTCGACAAGTGAAGGTTACAGTAACTAGAAAAGAGCTGATAACTTTCAAACGGCTGAACTGATTTTCTTGGATTATAGCTAAGAACACTCTGGATCAAGCCACCTTTCAAACAAAAAAAAACTAAATTAAAATCGGTTCATTAGTTTAGGAGCTACGATGCCACAGACAGATACACAGATACGCACGTCAAACTTATAACACCCCTTTTTTTGGGTCAGGGGTTAAAAAATAAAATCGAACACAGGGCCTCATCATCGCAGTCGTACTATATATATATGCTAATCATTACACCAACGAGAAAAAATTCTAAAACCCAGTAATTTATAAATTACTGGGTTTTAGAATTTCTTTTGTTTTTTTAGAGTTTTATTATCTACGAGTATTCTCTTCTTTTGGTAAAAGTTAACAGAATACTCGTAGAGGTATGACGTAGTAGGTTGGGCGCTCCCTAATCATGGTTGACCGATTTTTTAAGGCACAAAAATAGCGTCGTTTAGTTGTACAGAGGTAATGTAGGTCGACGGCGAGGACGCCGCTTGATTGATGAAACGTGTCTCCAAAATAACACGAACCTACCTTTTTAGTAGGTATGTCTAAAGAGCGCTAACACACTAGGGTGCCATGGCGATGTCGCTTGCTATGTATTTATACAATTTGTATTGAAATGTATGACAGTTAACTTGGCTACGATGTGGCGACGACGCCAATTTGGAAGCGTAGCCACGACCAACATGCCTCTACATAATATATGGCGACTGGATATTTTGCTGGCGTCGCTTAGCCAAATCATTTGTATTTTTTATACAAGTAAGTTACGCCTCTCTCACTCAGTGGCCAACTGATCGCCAGAACGGACATCCGCGTGTTAGGCTGAGATCTACAGACTTAAGACACTGTTAAAACGAGACAGCGTTATACCGCTGGCATAAATCTGTCTCGTTTTAACTGAAACTTAAGTCTAAGCAAAGTCAAAATGCGCTCTACCCTAGCTTAGTGTTAGTTTGTTACTTATCATAACTTTTTAGGTTTTTATTTGTACCTTTTACGACTACGTTATACGATACCATAATATAATACGGCGATCTCTTAGCACGTGGGTTCCATTCCCAACCAAATCCAATGAATGAAACTACAATTTTATGGAGCAAGTGGCGGAGAGACCGCCGTTAATTATATCAGATCTGAGAGTTTTTTTTTTCACTCAATATGTACACTAGAATTACAAAGAGTAGAACTAAATATAAGAAAGCTTCATAGTGCAAAGTAATACTTTAAAGTTCAAGGTTCGTGTTCACACATTCGATCTTTTAAAAGTTACCTTCGAACCGAGTCGAACATACACGTGGAAATCTTGCAATACAGTCGAAACTCATGATTCTTATATATGCAGTCGGGCATTTTTGTGGTTATAAAATGAATAAAGCTAAAAGAACATTTATATTTTAACGAATGGACTTGTTATTTTTTTGTTTTACGGAGCCTGTTTGTTAATAAAAACGGAAAAACCAGTACAAAAATAAATTGCACTTCATTTAAGAGGCTTTATACAAGAGCATGAAAATGTTTTTGAATAAATAAGCCCCTAGCTGCTTATACTATGAACTTGATTATGGTTAAATTAGAGCTATTTAAAACTTATACCTAACTTATAAGTCACAGCGTACGACGTAATAGCACTGTTTACAGAGAATGGGGAAGGTAACTTATTCCAGAGAAATTAATTTGGGCACGTGATGACTAATAGAAAGAAATATAAACACTTTCAACTTATTAAGTTATCTATCAGACAGGGAAATCTGACAGGTAAGAGGAACTCCGGCAGCATATGGACATCCTGGCTTAAAAACTTGCATCAGTGGAGTGGTTTAAAAAGAGCAGAAGATCTCTATTTCGTGTTTTTTTATTCATTATACGCACAAGCTTGGCCACAATTATGACACCTGATGGCTGATGTAAAGTGATGATGTGGTCTAAGATGGGACGCCTAGCCTAGAAGAATGCCTATTCACTCTTGTTGTTGTTGTAAAAAATACCCGGATTATCAACCTTCAGAAGGAGACGGTACGGTAAGATGAAGAAAACTCATAATTCACTCGTATTTTTGTAAAATGTTAGCAAATTGATCAAGGAAATTATAATAAGGAATCATAATACATACCACTGTCGTAAAATATTCCAAATGAAGAATGAGTACAAGTCGTTGAACCGACAGATTAATATAACGAAGCAAAATAAATGTTGACCCGAATTCAATTCAATCCCCGGATCGATACCGACCGAACTGATGAATGCCCAACTTACTGGACGAATCGAAATAAAAATCGAGATGTATCGTTTCGTAGTCGATGTTTATTGTGATTGGCAGAACTAGTGCCATAAATCTAGTGGCGAGATGTAGTACAGACGGTAATAAAACATTCGGTGAACAAAGGAATAATTGTTTAACTTATTTAGAGAGTGACCTCTACTAATACAAGTAGGTACGCTGGAATTGCTGTGCCGCTGTTTTTGAAGAAACCTGTTTATTGCCATTTTGGCGCTGATAGCAGCAGTGAGCGTCTTGAGTATTGGGATCTAAAATAACTGCTTTTTGACGTGACATCGTCTTATAATTCGATAGAGCCGGCTGCACGCACGAAAAAACATGACTCTTCTTCTTCTTCTTCTCTCTGGGCTGGTTTCCGCACTTAAACGTTTCCGTCTGTTGTGCGTGCGTTGCCCCTCCCCGCCGAAGTCTTCACTCCAGCCATCCAAGCTCGCTCCAGAAGCCAAGTAGACCGCCCAGGTTGCCGAGGACTTCATGGAGTGAGGTTGGGGAACCCAAATGGCGTTCTCGTTGTTCTGCCACGACCATGCACTCCAGGAGCACGTGTGTCGGCGTCTCATCGACCTCCATGCAGGCCCTGCACAGAGGACTGTCGGTAACACCTATAACGAAAAGGTGTTTGTTTAGTGGGCTATGCCCTGTTATGAGTCCCACCACCTTCCTAAGTTTACCTTTGTCCAGGCGGAGTAGTTTGTTAGTTTGTCGTTGATCTATGTTAGGGAAAGCCTCTTTGGCTTGCCTGCAGTCAGTATGCAGTCATAAAACATGACTCATGCGGTGTTACTTCGCTCTGAGGTAACGCCGCATGAGTCGTTCCATGTAAGGCTTGAAGTGCAAGCGAGAGCGCGGAACGAGCGACAAAGAAGCACAATCGGCCTTTGTTGTCACGTTCAACTATCGTCAGTAAACCGACTTTACAGACAACCAATTTTTTTTCTGGGAAAATTCAATAGTAAAAGTACTGAAACCGAGCCACCTCGTTGGGACGCTTTGAGTCAGCACAAATAATGTAATTAAAACTTAGAACTAACGCTATAAGGGTTCTAAATGCGCCCTGGTCAGAGAAGAAGCTTTCAATTATTTCTATTTATGATCACAATTTCACAATATAAAATATGAATCTAAAATTAAACATGTATCTCATCAACTCAATGGTTGGGCTGACTAAAATCCGAAGGAAATCTTTAAAGAAAATGATCATTCGATATGCCTGCTTGACAGAAACCAATATTGAAAACCTAACAATAAATAATCCCTCTGTAGGCCGTTTTCTTGTATTTCCCAGAATTATACTCAAGAGTCTAGAGTAACCATTCATGTAGAAATACGACTTAATAATATATACCTATGTATAGCATAATAATACTGTTTGATGAGATTTAACTGGGTAAACTGAGATTTTGCAACTTTTTAGACAAAACTTAACAGCAAATTAAATTCTTGTTAAATTATTAAATTAAATTAAATTAAATTAAATTAATATCTTGATTTTAACATACGAAGAGTTTGCTGAAAGTCCCTAGGCGAATCATTTTTGTCTCTTAATAAAATGAGTTGAATTTGAAACTAGTACTCATTGCATTGATGAGTACTTATTGATATCGATGCAAATTGTAAAATTAATGATACAATATTTATCAAAATACCTAGCCAACGTTGCTTTCGAATTTACACATTAATAAAAGCGATTCACGGATTACTAATATTGCTTTATTTTAATCCTGTAGATAAAGTATTTGACGAAATTTTGCGTGTTAATTCTGACTGAACCGAATCGGTGGTTTGCACTCAATAAACAGAGGGTTTAGTGATCAAAAGAGTCTGTAAAGAGTCTTCCTCTTTTTTGACTTTTCTCACTTAGACGGAGGTTAGACGCTCAATCTGGCGTCAGTTCAGTCCGTGACCTTGATCATGATGAGACTGATGCCAGATAGATAGACTGACGAAGCACATTACACGCTTATTCAGATTGACCGTCAGTCCAACCGAAAACTTCTACGCGTCAACACTCATAACGCCATAAGTATGGATTTTAACAAGAGAAAAGCTTGTGTTGCTATAATATTAGCCCTGTCTACGAGGAATCGTAGAAAAAGAAAACGATGGTGTAAAACGTGGCTAATGAAAAGAGAATTCTACACACACTTAAATTTACTGAATGAGATAAGAGACACAGGAGAAGAAGAAGACTATGCTAATTATTATCGAATGAAAGAAGCCTGCTTTGATCATTTGTTGCAAATGGTAAAACCATACTTAACTAAACAAGATACCTGCATGAGAAAGTCTATCAGCCCAGAGGAGAAATTGGCAGTAACTTTACGATATCTTGCTACTGGGAGGAATATTAAAGATTTGAAATACTCAGTCATAATGTCACCAGCAGCTATAAGTCAGGCTATAATAGATACATGTAAAGCACTCCTTTATGTTCTTCAGTCTTTTGTAAAGGTAAGTGAAACAAAAATATAATTTTTAAAAGTTTCTTTATGTCTTTAAATCAAATTAGTTAAACAATTATAACATTATTTATTATTCATAAGATATCTGAAATAAAAAAAGCAATTTTTAGGGCTTGAACTGCGCAAATAATGAACCAGCTTCAGAGTATTCACCAGTATCTTGTGAATCATCTTGGTGCGGCTGTGGTGATGTAATGTGTAGAATATAAGACGCAGTGGAATCGGTAGGAAATACATCTCGTTGTGTTTGCTGCTGGACATTAGGGTTTGAAATTATTAGTTGCGAAGCCTGTCCTCTTTGTATTGTAGAAGATTGTGGAATTGTATCACATGATAGAATTGTAGGTTCCTCTGTTTTAGAAGGTGCAGGTGGTGAGGTAACTGATATTCCAGAGTATCGAAAGGGTATTGGCGTAGATTTCACTGGTATATTTGAGTGACTGGGAGAAGGTGTAGCTGATGACGCCCATGTATTGGAATAGCTTGGAGACTGCAAATAACTTGGTTCATTTATCTTAACTGAATATCTATTCAAATTTCCTAGTTCGGCTTCGAATAGTACATCATTTATTGCTTTTTTGGCATAAAGTTTTTGAGTCGGGTCTAGTCGCTCTAATGTTTTTGCCCAGTCAAAGGCTACTGAGTTCAAACTGCTTGGAGTTGGTTCCGATAAATAGGCACATGCTCGCTCTAATAATTCATTTTGTTTTGAAGTTTTTGTTTTAATAGGTTTCCGTGAAAGTGGTGGTGGCACTTCTCGGACTGAGGAAATAGATCCTATATTTGTTTGTGAAGCTATGCTACCTTGAGATTCTGATTCGCGTTCTTCTGTATCATCAGTAAATTCAGGCTGTAAAAAGAAACAAAGAGTGTTATTAATTATTATGTATAAATTTCAGATACCATTAACAGAGGAAGAATGGAAAACCGTAGCATCTGATTTTGGAAAAAGATATCAGTTTTGGAACTGTTTAGGAGCATTAGATGGTAAACACGTCGCAATTCAAAAACCAGCACATTCAGGATCATTATACTTCAACTATAAAGGTCACTTCAGCATTGTTCTAATGGCATTAGTAAATTCGAACAAAGAATTTTTAATGATAGATGTTGGCGCCAATGGCCGCGTGTCTGATGGTGGTGTGCTATTCTACACTAAATTCTGGGAACTATATCAAAAAGGAGATTTAAATATACCCAAACCATCGCCATTGCCGAATACCAATCAAGCATTTCCTTATGTTTTCATATCAGATGAAGCTTTTGCATTGGGCAACCATTTAATGAAACCCTATCCACAAAGCGCGTGCAGCGCTGAGCGAAAAACATTTAACTATAGATTATCTCGGGCTCGCTCTGTTGTTGAAGGTGCTTTTGGAACATTAAGATCAAAATTTGGTGTTTTTCATAAGGCGATATGTTTTGAACCCAGTAAAGCAGCAACTATAGTGGCAACATGCTGTTATTTACATAATTATTTGATCAAAACCTTTCCACCCCAGTATTTGTCATCAAATTGGAAAATAAAAGTTCATAACGAAGAACAATTATTACCTAGTTTAGAGCCTGCTAGCGTCAGAAATCCATCAAATGACGCAAAAATAATAAGAGAATCTTTTTGCCATTATTTCAACAATGATGGTAAAATATATTATTCGTAAAATAATAAAGGTATTTTTATAAGTCCTTTAAACAATACATAATAATTTATTGTAATAAATGCTTTCATCTATATTTTTTTGTTTAATTTTGTCTACTGAGTCTACCTAGGTAGGAACCTATATAAAATTAACATTTCTACTAATTCATTATTAAGTTTACACTGCAATTTGAAGTCTATCTACATAATTGTAATAAAAGTAATGTCCACTGTAATAAAAGTAGATACTTATATCTTTTTTTTCAGCAGGTATATAAAGACGATAAAGCAGTATACAATAATTATGTAACATAATTAACGCAAGACCTCATACACCCTAATTAGGTTGTAAATATGAGTATTTAGTTAGTTAACAGCATAATACAATGACCAAATTTTTACTTTTTTAAACCTAACTATTATTATCAAAATCGTTTTGACCCTAGCATTACTTTATGCATTTAAAGTTGAGTCTTATTGCCTTGAAATAATTTTTTTTTTAGTTCAATCGGCGGTTAGTATAACAAAATAATAACTTTAAAAAAACCGGCCTAGTACGAGACAGACTCGCGCACTGAGGGTTCCGTACTAGAGTATTTTCCCCAACATTTTGTACGATAAATCAAAAACTATCATACATACAAATAAATAAAAATCTGTTTTAGAATGTTTACGTAAAGCCCTTTCATATGATACCCCAGTTGGTATAGTTATCTTACTTTGAAAATTGAAACACATTTTTTTTTAAAATGATATAACCACAAATTCACGGTTTTCAGATTTATTCCTGTACTTGTGCTATAAGACCTATCGACCTGCCAAATTTCATGATTCTAGGTCAACGGGAAGTACCCTATAGGTTTCTTGACAGACACGACGGACGGACGGATGGACAGACAGACAGACAGACAGACAATAAAGTGATCCTATAAGGGTTCCGTTTTTCCTTTTGAGGCACGGAACCCTAAAAATACCAATATTAAAAGTTATTGAAATCGATTCAGTACTCATTATGAAACTTGCGTTTATTCTGTTACACTTTGTAAATATTCAACTCAAAAGGTAGATACAAACCTGGCTCACTGGTTGCTCGTATTTGTATAAGAAATGCAGGTATTCAAATGTCCAGCTCTTCGGAACATAAACTTCTTCTGCTCCAACTCCTGACCTTTTCGAACTTACAATTTTTTTTAATTCACGGCGATAGTTAGATCTTAGAGTGTTTATTTTCTTTTTTACGTCTTCTATGGTAGCCTGCGGTTTTATTTTCTTATATATTATTAAAAGTTTTTCTAATGCCTCATTTCTCTTATATTTATTTACATACTGGGGATTCTTTTTGTCCCATAGAATTGGTAAGGTTTCTAAAGTAATAATGAATTCTTTCTCCGTGGCTAAAGGTTGACAAAGGGGTGGTGGGGGACTCGGCGCAGGCGGAGACAAGTCTGCGTCGTACGACTCCATCGCTGTCTAAGCGCAGACTGACATCAGACTGATAGCTATTAAATACACGTTCAGTCTGGCGTCAGTCTAACCAGACTGACAAAAATTATTAAAATATTTAAATATCCGTCAGTCCGGACCATCGGACCATCAGTCTACGCGTATACAATCAGTTTCCCGTCATTCTGACATCAGTCACGGACTGAACTGACGCCAGATTGAGCGTCTAACCTCCGTCTTATATCCGGTCGGCTTTTTTCATTTTGGCACCTACTTTGCCGGGCATTCTATTTTTTTAAGTCTATTAGCTCTCAGGTCTAAGCTCAGCCTGTAAAGAGAGAGTATTGAAAATAAACTACATTAATGAGGATAATCAGAGTAACCGATATACCTAAGAGGGTGGCGAAACTGAAGTGGCAATGGGCAGAGCACATAGTTCGAAAAACCGATAGACGTTGGGGAAAGCGACCTCGCACAGAAAACGCAGCGTTAGGAGACCTCCCGACTAGGTGGACGGACAGCATAAGGTGAGTCGCAGAGAGCCGCTGCATTCAGGCGGCGCAAAACCGTGGCGTGTGGAAGTCCCTACAAGAGACTTACGTCCAGCAGTGGACGTCTATCGTTGTTAATGTTGATGATGAATTTAGTTTCAAAAGCTAAGAGTTCAACAATTGCTTGTATAGTATGGCACATTATTGTAAATTGAACAGTTAAAAAGCGCTACCGCCGAGTTTATTGCTGGTTCTTCTCAGTAGGAACGGTATTCCGAACCAGTGGTAAATTATTTTGACGACAAAAGCACTTGTAAAAGTTTATTTGAATAAAAATCTATTCTATTCTATTCTATACATATTATACATAATACACCCTCTTCAATACTATGAAGAGCTAGGTAATTCTGTACCTGTTTCGAAACTCGATAAATTGTAAACTTCGAAGTATGCCGGTGATGGCTATAAATTAAGTACAGATAGGGAAGTTATCTAGTAGAATGGAAAGGAATCTAATCCGGATTTATTGGACTCAAACGTCCGACCAGAAGCAATCGGCTGAATTAAAGGATTTCACCAACTTCTACGATCGATGCTCGAGTATCGCCCATATTCAAGGGACCGTTTTCTTTAGATACTTATATGAAATTTGCCTTTTATAAGGAATGATTTATTAAGGTACATAAATAAACCTGAGTTTACTATTTAGCCTACCAGCCTTTTTACTTTAAGGACCACACCGATTCCTCCACTAGAGTTAAATGGCCAAGATCTATCTTTAAACATTTAATAGTTTTGTATGACTTCTAACTATGGCGGACCGAATATATTAGGCATTTTCAGTTCACTATCACGGGCCGTAATTTGGAGACCGCTGGTTTAGATGACCAAATTTTTCTTTTTTACTCAAAAGAAGCATTTTAGTATGTTTTTTTAATGTATTTTGGTCAATTATTATAGTCGAAAACTAAAAATGTATTTACGGATTTTATATGTGCCTAGAGAAAAGATAAAAAAGTGGCCTTTCGAAGAGGCGTTTTCAACGTTTGTGGGTTCTATGTGAGCTGCTTCGTTTAGTTTTTTGCCTCCCTGGTAATTTGTTACAGAGATAAATCTCGTTGACTTGTTAGTTACCTTATTTAAGTATTTCTTTGTCATCTTCATTAATGAAACTGTATAACATTTACTAAACTGTAAAACTTTAATTTACACTAAATATTTTACCAAATCCCCAAATAACATTCATACAAACAAAGATTTGTGCTATAATGCCCTACCCTTCATTTATCTTCGTATTACAGTATGGACCGAAACCGCTATTATGACTACCTTATAATTTACTCAAAGTTTTTCTATTACCCTTTCAAGGTAAATGATTGAACAAAGTTTTTCTATTATACCTTTTACTAAGCCAATGCTTAGCAGAAATATCATTCCCGAATTGCTTTGAAGGAAGTTTATCGAATAATTTTGATCAAGTTTCACTTACAGGTACCTAAATTTGAATTCCAATGAAATCCCCATGACTTCTTCCGCGTAGATTTAGGTTTTTTAAAATGCCTTGGGAACTCTTTGATTTTATGTCACTATAACTACCTCTAATAAATAATTTATAATCTGAGCTGTTATATTAAACATTACTCGTTGCCTTCCTTCCTCTTCCTCTGAAACTATTTACATAGATAGTAAATAACTACCTACTCCTCCAGATTTAAAATATAAGTATTGTTAATAGTATTTCAATGTAATAGTGTGGATTATTGTACCTAAAAAGAAAATTGTTTTGCGAGAGATTTTAATGTTCATACCTAACATTGAACATTGTTCTATTCCTAAATATTAGTTAGGTAGGTACACCTACCTACCAAACATAAGATTGTTGCAAGTAGGTACCTATGGTTCGCGACAGGTCGACATGGCAATCGGGGCGTCCCCCCGTTACCCCGATTGCCTGGCGTATGTGAGAGTTGGCATTTGAGAGGTATCCTTCAGATTAGAAGGACATGAACATGGAGCTTAACCCTCGTCTATTTGAGACAAACACCCTGCACGCTTCTCGAAGCTTATGTAACATGTCATGTAGATACCATACATTTACATACATCTGGAAAATAGGTATTTTATTTTATCTTCAAAAATGCTAAAACTGCTAAGAAGGTACTTAATTTTGTTGCTGCAAGCCACTTGTAGAGCCTTGTAAGTACCTACTTTCCTTCTTATACCAGAAGCGGTCGGCCATCATTATGATCATCAAACCATTACCGGCCCACTACTGAGAACTGTTCTCCTCTCAGAATGAGAAGGCCATGGGCCATAGTCCTGCTAGCCTAGCTAGACTTTATTTATAGTTTTTAGTTATTTTGTGTTTGTTCCTGTTTTGTTCGCAATAAAAAACAATATTAATCGATCTATTCTTTTATCTAAGTATCTATCCATCTATCTTATCTTTCCACTTTCACACTTCTAGGCATCTAGCCTTGAAACTTTTACCTATTAGTTCTACCGATCCTCAGGCTTAAGTAACTGTGTATTACATAAATGTAGTTTTTAACCCCCGACCCAAAAAGAGGGGTGTTATAAGTTTGACGTGTGTTGACGTGTGTATCTGTGTATCTGTGTATCTGTGTATCTGTCTGTGGCATCGTAGCGCCTAAACGAATGAACCGATTTTAATTTAGTTTTTTTTGTTTGAAAGGTAAGCTGATCGAGAGTGTTCTTAGCTATAATCCAAAAAAATTGGTTCAGCCGTTTAAGAGTTATCAGCTCTTTTCTAGTTTTCTTGTAGAAAAGAAGGTTACATAACCGTTAGGTTCATAATATTACGAGTATGTCAATTGACAAATGTCAAGCTGTCAAGATGGACGTTGCCTAGATATACATAATTATTTATTTGAAAATGATTTGTCGGGGGTGTTGAAAATTTTTAATTTCCACTTGTCAAAAGACATGTTTATTTTTGTGTTTTTATCTAGAGGATATCGTTTTACTAAAATCAAGACACGGAATTTGAATTTGGTGTGTAGAAAAAGTAGCGAGAAACTAGACGTATGGCTCTGAACTGAATTTGAGTTGATATTTTAATCAATGCCTTAAAATTTTTTTTCTTATGAACTCATTTGAATTTATCTACAAACTAGATTCATCTAGGAAAGTCTCTCACAACAAAACAAAACGAAAAAGATAAGAGTTAAAAAATTGTTGAACCTATCTACGTTTTTATGAAACAAAATAGTCATCTATTTTCTGTTATCAGTGAATGGAGTAATTACTCGCTCGGCCTTCATTTTCTTTTAAATCGGCGTAATTAATTGTAGAGATTAATTAAATCTTATCACTTACAAAACTTAAGACAAGGATTAAGATTTACAAAGTGAGGGAACTCTCGGTTTAATTTTGAATAGGAACTGACTTTTCACGCGCCATATCTATGGGTCAATTATTGTGATGTCATAATCAAAATTTAAAAAACCCCCGACATAATAACCTCTATAAGAAAACTAGAAAAGAGCTGATAAGTTTCAAACGGCTGAACCGATTTTCTTCTATTATAGCTAAGAATACTTTCGATCAAGCCACCTTTTAAACAAAAAAAAAACTAAATTAAAATTGGTTCATTCGTTTAGGAGCTACGATGTTACAGACAGATATACAGATACACACGTTAAACTTATAGCACCCCTCTTTTGGGTCGGGGGTTAAAAAGTACGGTTCACCTATAACATATAAGGCGTACCTAATGACGCGTGAGAAGCTATTTTTTACGCATTATATATAGTTCTGCTTTCTTTTTTTTCAAACATCTTTTTCTTTCAAAGCTGGTTATAGACACAGATCTAAAGTGTATTTGGCGAGCACGTGATGTGAATGACTGAAGACTTCCGACTCTCTCCAATAGATTCTTAGTCCCTTATCCCTTTTTTTTATTGATTTCGGGACGATAATAAATTGCTCTATGCCTCTAATATTTGTTTAGTTATTGCTATCAAGTAGATCTCTATCAAATAGAGTCTCCCCTTTTTAACCCCCGACCCAAAAAGAGGGGTGTTATAAGTTTGACGTGTGTATCTGTGTGTCTGTGTATCTGTCTGTGGCATCGTAGCTCCTAAATTAATGAACCGATTTTAATTTACCTTTTTTTGTTTGAAAAGTGGCTTGATCGAGAGTGTTCTTAGCTATAATCCAAGAAAATCGGTTCAGCCGTTTGAAAGTTATCAGCTCTTTTCTAGTAACCTTCACTTGTCGGGGGTGTTATAAATTTTTAATTTACACTTGTTATTTCTGATTGATAATGAACTTAGGAACTGTGACCATATTATTAGGTTATTTTGTTTTACTTATAATAGGTACGCTCTATCCATTAAAAAAAAATTTAGTTATAAATATCAAACGGATTCTTTTAGATTTCTGGATGATAGTGAATTTGGAACCAGTTTCAATTATATTATTTTTTGGTTATTTTATCAAATAGGTAAGATAAGATATACATCGATTACCTATATTTGAAAAATATCCTTTGTAATTAAATTGCGTGGAAGCAACTATCTGAACTTTCATACGAGTATTGTAACGAGTGTATATTTAAAAAAAAGCATTCTGCTGAGTTCCTTGCTAGTTTCTCTCAGTAGAACCTTCATTCCGAACCAGAGATGAGGTCACAGACTTAGCATAAGAGACACTAGTCAACCTACGTGAATAAATAGGACAAATAAATGTTGATTTTGGTTTGATTGATCCACATTGTACTGCAAACGATTGATATTCTGCTGTAATAAAAATTATGACGGTTCGAAAATTCGGCGAAACGCTTCGAGAAAAAAAGGCTCGTCTTGGCGATCGTTTTTATCTAATAATAAAAAAGTTGTACTCGCGTGTAGTAAAAACTCGCAACACAATTTAAAAGCGTGACCTAAACAAATAAGTACTTAACTTAGACTGCAAGGGAACTCTGGAGAGTTATGACTTTGTAGAATTTACAACTGGACACGTCATTTGTTCTAATTAAACACAGTGCCTCGCCTTGGAGAGAAAGAATTCAGACGGTTATTAATGTTTGCTTTGTCTGTTTTAATAGCCTTAAGGCTGTATGCATATCAAGGGATGAATATTCCTTGGTACGGAGAAACGGAAACGACTATTGACGGCTCAATAATATTTCTTTGGTACAGAGGGGAAACGGTGGAACGTGATGAGGTACTCGTATTAATTCATTCGTTTCGTCGCTGACAATGAACACTTCTTATCCACACTAATATTATAAATGCGAAAGTGTGTCTGTCTGTCTGTCTGCTATCTTTCCGCGGCCCAACAGTTTTACCGATTTTGATAAAAGGTACAGAGTTAGCTTACATCCCGGGGACGGACATAGGCCATATATTTACTTACTATCCCGGATAATCAAAGAGTTCCCACGGGATTTAAAAAACCTTACGCGAGCGAAGCAGTGGGCATTATCTAGTTTATTATACACTAGCGACCCGCCCCGGCTTCGCACGGGTGGACATTTATTTTTTAAGCTCTCTGAACCCCTGCGGTTTCGCCGTGCAGTCGTGCGACACCATCATTCATTTTAATACCAATTACAATTTTAAATTCGTAATATCTTTTGAATGGATTGTCCGATTGGAATAAAATAAAAAGTAATTTATAGCTATTGAAACAATCTTGCTCAATAAATAGTTTATTTGGATAAGGATTAGTATTTGACGATAATATGATCAATAAACATAGGCTAATAATTTTAATTACTTTTATTCTATGGAAAAGTGGTTATAAATGGCTAAAATATAAATGTTTGGTTTATACTATCGCGGACTTTTTTGTAGGCATTATTGAGTTCTACAACTTTTCTATAGAAGTCAACCATACATCTCTAACCATTTAGGCAGCGTTCGCGAGAATCGTTAACGTACGGCAGTTTTTTCGACGCCACTCTACAATTTTCACTACCACGAAAAATCCTATCTATTTTCCTGGATAAAATATAGCCTATACGGATTCGGAAGAATCCCTCTAAGTAATGGTAAAAGAATTTTGAAATCGGTCCAGTAGTTTTTGAGCCTATTCATTACAAACATACAAAAATACAAAGGTTTCCTCTTTATAATATTAGTATAGATAGTTGTAGATGATGATGCCCACGACTTATAACCAGAATAGTTCCGAAATATTTTTTCACTAATGAAATATCCAGTAAACGAGCAGCCGGGTCACCTGATGTTAAGTGATTACCGCCACTTATGAACATTTGCAGCACCAGAAGTACGTACCACCGATGCGTTGCCGGCCTTTCAGAAATTTGTTAGTCCGCCCGTTGAGTGACCCCACGCTTCTCTAATGTTAATAACAATAAATACATCAAGTAATAAGTAAAAGGTACGATTCATATGAAGATAACTTTCCAATCTATTTGAGTGCCCTTCAGACGTACGTGAAATTGTGGAACTAAATGGGGAAAGATGGGGAAAGTCCATTCACTCTATATTAATAACAGCGCCACTCCCCAAGTGGCGAAAAGTGAAAGAAGGGCATAAAAGAAGGGTGTTTTTATTTGGGCATGCAGAACTTTAGCTATTTTCGCACACACACACACACACACACACACACGCACACACACACACACACACATTTTGGATTTATTTTAATTACTGAGCCATATCATGGTCAAACTATTGGAATGTTACCAGCTGTAGATCGACGACACAATCGTTCTATAAGGATTACCACAACAGCCGATTCTGCTGAGATAATTGATCAAGAGATCAGTTCGACCATTGCAAAAATGCCCTAGCTTTCGAAAATTTCAAAAGATGATGCCCGCTACTTCATTCGCGTGGATTTAGATTTTTCAAAATTCCGTGATAGTTCCTTGATGTTCTGGGATAAAAAGTAACTTACGTTACTCTCCAGGTCTTTGCCTATAAATTATGCTAAAAATCACGTTGAACCGTTCTTTCATTGCTGAAATTCATTTCATTGATTGAAGAACAAATCAACGAATAAATACATTTTCACATTTTATAACGTAAACAATTTTTGTAGGAATACAACATGTTGAGTATGAAAGATTGAACCTAAGAATATTTACAGAATTTTTTCCTTTACTTAAAACTTTTTCATTTACTTACGGGTGTTGAGTTTCCATCTTGTTAAGATAAAAGGAATTGCTACCCTGCTACCACTTAGGCAAACCAACACTTTTCTAAGAAACTAAATTCTATACGCTTTACTAAAGAAGAGAACTACTAGCTCTAATAGAACAGGGTTGTTTTCGCCAAACTGAAAACTTTTAGTACCTACAGAAAATGGGGTAGCTAATAGATTAGTAGCTGGGTCCACGCCAAATTTTTGTACCAAACACCAAGATTGAAAGCAGACTTTCAACTTTTCCGGCGATTTTCTCACGAGGATGCTTGGTAGGTAAGTGTGGCGCCCCCTATTGGGTAAGTAACCTATTTTGAGTTCACACTGAATTGATCCGTTGTATAACAAGTGTAAATTAAAAATTTATAACACCCCCGACAAAGTATTTGAGTTTTCCAAAACATCATTTTCAAATAAATAATTATGTATCTAGGCAACGTCCATCTTGACAGCTTGACATTTGTCAATTGACATAATATTATGAACCTAACGGTTATCTAACCTCCTTTTCTACAAGAAAACTAGAAAAGGGCTGATAACTCTTAAACGGCTGAACCAATTTTTTGGATTATAGCTAAGAACACTCTCGATCAAGCCACCTTTCAAACAAAAAAAAGTAAATTAAAATCGGTTCATTCGTTTAGGCGCTACGATGCCACAGACAGATACACAGATACACAGATACACAGACACACAGATACACAGATACACACGTCAAACTTATAACTCCCCTCTTTTTGGGTCGGGGGTTAAAAACCATCCGTACTAACATTATAAATACGAAAGTGTATCTGTCCGGTTGTCTGCTAGCTTTTTACGTTCCTTCGTTTAACAGACGAAAGGCACAAAGGTACCTTGCATCCCAGGAAAGGACATAGGCTATTTTTGGTCCTGGAAAATCAAAAAGTTCCCAAGGAATTTTTAAAAACCTGAATCCATATGGATGAAGTTGCGAGTATAATCTGAAAGTCCCTCCCTATGAGGCAAAGAGTATTCAATTAATTTTTTATAGGTTTTCAAAAAACTAATTTTGTACTACGTTGAATCCGTTGTTTATTTCAAGATACTCTTATTTTGGCAAATTCAATCTGGGTAGATTCGGTTGGTACGTGACCAGAATGCCTATCCACTTTCCACAGATTTTCCAATAAATCGTAAATGATTGGCAGTGAAACGGCCAATATTCTTGAACTAGTTTATTTAAATGCTTAGTGAAAACGGCAAATTTAACTCAGTAGGTATGAATTATGAAATTATTAATTAATAGCTCAACAATAAAGAAGGCGGAAGATGTGTAAATATTAATTAATGTCCGAGACTTTGTTCGCATTTGAACTAAGTTTTTAATAATCTCGTGGGAACTTTTTAATTTTCCGGGATAAAAATTAGCATTTGTCTCTTTCCAGGATACAAGCTGTCTCTGTATCAAATGATGTCCGTAACTTCGTCCGCTTGGAATAAGGTTTTTGAAAATTAAATAAATAAATAAATAAATCTTTATTATCTGAACAGAACATTATTTACAGACTTTTTGAATTCCATTCGAACTCTTCGATTTTCCGGACAAAAAGCATGGACGTAAGCTAACTCGTCAGGGTTGTGAAAGACAGCAGGCAGTAGGACAAACAGACAGGACAGAGTACAGACACACTTTCGTATTTATAATATTAGTATGGATTTGGTGGATTTCGTACGAATTAATCATGATTTAAATGCATTACCTATTTAAGTATATAAAGGCTTGTTTGTATTTTATGCCTATTAGCAATTACCATGAGAACAGCTGTCGGCAAGAACAACAGGATTCGAAGATATTTAACGTGCTCTGCTAGGCACGTAAAACGACCCTTGCCTCCTAATGCTCTTTTATTAGTTTCTTGACGATTCGTTTTTAGAGATCTTTATATTATATCATTACACAGTCACGTTTTACTACTGTTCTTTATTTTACTGTTTTCCTTGTGGATGTACAATCGTTAAAGCTATTTTATGAGGATTTACGTTCTTGCGTATTTTAGTATGAGTACCCTATTTTTAACCCCCGACCCAAAAAGAGGGGTGTTATAATTTTGACGTGTGTATCTGTGTACCTGTCTGTGGCATCGTAGCTCCTAAACTAATGAACCGATTTAAATTTATTTATTTTTTGTTTGAAAGATGGCTTGATTGAGAGCGTTCTTAGCTATTATAATCCGAGAAAATCGGTTCAGCCGTTTGAAAGTTATCAGCCCTTTTTTGGTTACTGTAACCTTCACTTGTCGGGGGTGTTATAAATTTTTTAATTACACTTGTTAACTTGTTAGTTTATAAAAAGGTTCCGTTTTCAAATATTGCTCTTTTGATGTGTGATGATGACCAAAAAATGCAGTTGGATGATTTTCATTGACCCCTTGAGTGCTCGCATAAAATATTGTTAGAAGCAAGCCTAGAGAATTACCTACAGAAGAATAATAATTGTAGGGTATATTAGTGTGTAACCCCTAAACTAGCCGTTTTTGGCTAGTATTTTAGTCCTGTTCATTTCATTTCTATAATTTATTTCACCTTTAAATAAATAAATTAGGTACGAATTTTTCTATTCGTCAAACATGTTTGCTATAGCTTTAAATACTCTCAAACTTATTAGGACGCTATTCCTACATAAATGCACAGTTTTTATCTATGGAGTCTTCTGAAAAGCACTTCTAGATAGTTGGCTCGTAAAACGGCTATGACCTAAATAAAAACAACGCAGAAACATGACCGTGTAGTGAATATAAAGAACATAGTGAATAGTCTAATTTCATTGCCAAGGCAAAAATAAATTACTTTTAGAGAAAAGGACTAAGTAAATAAAGTACCTAGTTACTCTAAAAGTCTATCGCTGCATTTACATATTCGGTAACGAGATGTGTCGCTCTGCTTGTCTTTTATCTACATGTTACAAATAATTTCGCCAAAGCGCGGTTGCATGACGAGTCCTGAAGGCCTCCACAGACGAGGGATTGTTGTTCACGAAGAACAAAATGTATCATTAAGAACTGCATTGCATAATACACACGATAGACTAATAGTACAGTTAAGACACTCGCTCCATACAAACGTAGTTCGTCTCTCATTGGAATACTAACCAATCATACTCAATGGAATTTTGTAGAAACGTTCCGGGAACTAACATCTATGCCTGTGTTTTTCCAGGTTTCCGTTAAAATATTCGGTTTCAAAGTTACGCGGTCTTAAACATTCACATACAAATCTTGAAGCCCCTACAACCCCCTAAAACTACATATTTTTAGGAAAATCTAAAACACCACAGGCACAGATATTAGTTTCTAGAATATTTCTGCAAAATTTCATGGACTTTGGTTGCTTAATATTGAAATGAAATTGGGACTACGATTGTATGGAGTAAGTGACGGAGAGAGCCCTGTTGACAGACTAACAGTAAAAAGATAAGGGACTTTTGTCCTCCACGGACGATAGTCTCTCGTCTGCACCAAGCCCTAAGCTATGGTTGCGTCTCGGCATCACTACTCCGTGTGCCCTCTAATGCGAATGGATAAATGCACTTTTAGGCCATAATTGGGTCAATAGGTGAATTAATAACTCCTGAAAAGCAAGCATTATGTTTGAAAAATAATAATTTTTGGCTGATTTTTTTTTCAAAAGATTTCACCTCAATTTGAAGTCCTAAATGTTTTTTTAATACTTAATCATTTAGGCATGCGCTTGGCACGAATGGAGATTTTTCACCCTGAAGAGATTTTTTAAGGCCTATTCATTATGATTTTATTCTAATTAGCCATAATTTATAGGGCATAAAGTATACATTTCCTAAAAATTTCCGGACGATAAATAACCTTATCCTGCTGGACGTCGTTTAACATGATTGATAGCGTTTTATTTCGGAAACTTCTCTAATAATAATTACTTATACATTACACGCAATATTATCATAGTAATAAAGTAATTATTATTGTGTTACTAGCCGATGCCCGCGACTTTGCCCGCGTGGATTAAGGTTTTTCAAAATCCCGTGGGAACTCTTTGATTTTCCGGGTTAAAAAGTAGCCTATGTGCTAATCCTGGATATTATCTATCTTCATTCCAAATTTCAGCTAAATCCGTCCAGTAGTTTTTGCGTGAAGGAGTAACAAACATACACACACACACACACACACACACACACACACACACATACAAACTTTCGCCTTTATAATATTAGTGTGATATGAGGGTGGAATACTTAATAGAAAGCAGTAGCGTGCAATGTTATTTACTTAGTTGTTAACTAAATAGATGCTTACTCCGAGCACACAGTTTTCTGCATTGATGTTGGAAAAGCAAGCCCTTTAGGTTATTCTAGGGTTTCCTGTATTATTTATTAGCCACTAATTGACCTGTCCGCCTGCTTTACTCTGGTGGAATTTTTGAAATCCTTTCTAAGGGAGAGCCAATGTAGCAGTACAATGTCACACATGCAAGCGTCGTTTAGGTTTTTCGAAATTATCTTCACTTTTTAAAATACGAATCAATGAGCTTGGATTAATTTTATCTGGAGTTTTATAATATTCGGCATTGGTGGAAGTCTACGTTGAAGGGAAAAATTGGCAGGAGACCTAAGCTGAGATCTTATAGAATGCACTTTGACATTGCTTTGCTTAGACATAAGCTTCAGCTACACGCTCCGTCTTACCTGAGAGCTTTGTGCAGCTTTAATTGCACAGACGGAGCGTTAGGGCCGGCGCACATATGGCGGAGCGCAGCGCAGAGCACTTTTCACAGTCAAAATATTATCGACATTGTCCTCATTGAAATAAAGACCGACGCACATATGGCGGAGCGCAGCGCAGGGCATGCCCGCGAAGTTTTCTAATCGCGTGCCACATTACGCGAATTTCTACCAGAGAATGCGCGAGCACGCGCGGGTCTGCGCGCGGATGCGCGAGTATCCGCACGGATGTACAATTGATTTTAGATTTTATTTCAATGAGGACAATGACGATAATATTTTGACTGTGAAAATTGCTCTGCGCTACGCTCCGCCATATATGTGCCGGCCCGAGACCGTTAAAACGAGATAGATTTCAAAGTCAAAGTACGCTATAAAGAACTCAGGATTAGAGATCATCGTAAAGCATATTAAATAGGTACTTACGGAGGTGGAAGTTGAAACTCATAGTGTAATGCAAGTCAGTTGAATAAAAGTACTCTTTTAAATGTAAAAAAAGTTTTTGCTCTATTAAAAGCGTAACTGTTTAGCTGCCATTACCATAAATCATAAAAATACATTACTTGCCTAGCTATCGCTTTTGCATTTGCGTGCATTCACAATGGCATTTGCCTCATAAATATCTGAAGAAAAAAGTAAGCGTGAACCATGAAAACTAAAACAAGGCTATTTGTACAATCTGCTAAGATGTTTTTATAAATTCGTAATCACGTATATTTAGTTTCCGTAATCGCGGATAGATGGCGTTATCGCCTGATTGCGTCGCGCGGTCAGTTGTGGCCTGTGAAAGAATATATTATCGAATGCGGTACTGATCGTTGTTGTACTCAGTGGTATACGAGTTAAGAAATAAACAACCATATAACCAGTGACCTGAAGTATCATTTTACTGTACACACCTGAAGTTGTAGCGTGTACATATGTTCCTGCGATCCGGATATAGCGGATTATAGGGTTGGTGGTTTGTACAACCCAGTCGGCATCGACGTGGTGGCGGATTGTCATCGATGGTGTCAACCCTGGAGATTGGAGCCAGGGGTTTCAGCCTGAAGAGGAAGACCAGGCTATGACGTCAGCGGCCAGTGGTGGAGCGAGAGGGAAGTTCAACCGAGGACGTCACGAGGACCCGATGACGACACGACCCGACCAGGAGTGCGAAGTTGGTGCGGAATATAGTGAGTGAAGTGTGCCGTGATAAATTGTGAGTACTTTATTAATTACTTATTTGTCAAGCTAGTTTGGACCTTCAGTCAAAGAAATAAATTCAAGCAAAATTGGACCTTAAGTCAAAGAAGAAATTAACTTTAACAAATTAAAGCTAGTGCATGGACATAGACTAATTCTCGAAGAAAAGTGAAGTGACGGGGAATCCATGCCCAAATTTCGTCTATGTCCGTAATTCTCAAACACTTAGAAAATTTTCGGTAAATTGGAACAGGATTAGTTAAGTTAAAATAAGGACTTGTGATTTTTCTAAGTTGAATCCTAACTTGTAAAATATTTTGCGTTCTATTTTGGACTTGTGAAATTTTCAAAATTGAATTTTAACTTGTATTTTATGTTTAAATCTATTTGTCGATTAGTTTAAAATTTCATTTGTTTAAGTTTAAATTTCTCACAGTTATTTGTTTATGTACCACATATAATAGCCATGGAAGTTTTCGATAAACTTCAGGAGGATAATAAGGAGCTTATCTCTAAAGGTAAAGTCAACTTTAGGAAATCACCTAAAGATCGTATAACGATTTCATATGTAGAGACGCGTTTGGAGGCTTTAGAGAATCAATGGCAATTATTTGTGGACGTGCATAGACAGATAATTACAGAAGTAACTAAGGAAGAATTTGAAACGTCTAATTATTCTAGAAATTCAATCTATGATAGAACGGAAGAAATATATTTAGATTATAAAACTGAATTAAAAGAAACATTACTAAAATTAAAAGACAAAGGTAAAGCACCCATAGAGTCAGTAAGTTTGTCAAGTGAAGATAGTAAATCTAAATATTTTGTTAAATTGCCTGAAATTTCTATACCAAAGTTTTCTGGAAAGTACACAGAGTGGACAAGTTTTAGGGATCTTTTTACTTCATTAATACACAACAATCCTAAATTAGATGACGTTCAGAAACTACATTATCTTAAGAGTCATTTGTCTGGAGAAGCAGAGCAGCTTTTGAGACATTTTCCCATTACTGATGAAAATTATAGTGTTTGCTGGACTCAGTTAAATAATCGTTATGATAATAAAAAATATTTGGCTAACAGCATTTTACGGCGTTTCATGAGTCAGAAAGCATTGCAAAATGAATCGTCTAGTGCCATTAGAGAATTATTAGACAATATGAACGAATGTCTTAGTGCTCTACAAAATATAGAGATAGACATTAGTAACTGGGACATAATTATCATTTACATTATGAGTCAAAAGCTGGATCCTGAGTCCAGGAAGCAATGGGAATCAAGGGCAAATGAATCTGATGAATTGCCTACTTTGTCTGCTTTTAAAGAGTTTCTTGAACATAAGTTTAGATCTCTAGAGTTTTTGGATGTTAAACCTAAGCCTTCTAATGTGAGTAATAAGGTCAATGTTTTTCATGTAGCGAATTTTAATGGTTCTAATACACCCAATCTGTCCAAATTTTGCTGTCAATATTGTAGAGGCGATCATAAGTTAATGAATTGTAAAGAATTTGCGAAGAGTGACTATAATACCCGGCATAACTTTGTCCAAACTAGTAGGCTGTGTTTCAATTGTATGAGCCCGGACCATTTTGTCTTTTCATGCCGTCAATCCTCTAGATGTAGAGTATGTAGAAGGAAGCACCATTCTCTACTTCACCCCCAGGCAACGGAGAATGTAGAGTCAGAGAAGGTAGAGTCAGAGAATGGAGAGTCGAGTGAGAAAGATGTAGTCGTTTCGTCAGCAACCACATCACAAAACGAAGAAATTGCCCGTTTTTCAAGGGTTTGTAGCCAAGTCCTCTTGCCTACAGCTCTTGTTGAAGTAGAGTCGGGAAGAGGTGCTGATGTAGTTGTTAGATGCTTGTTGGATCAAGGCTCAATGGCTTCTCTAATCACCGAGTCAGCTGTACAAGCGTTAGGACTGAAGAAAATTCCCAACACGGTTTACATTTCAGGAGTTGGTAATCAGGACAAGTCTGTAGCTTCTATGTCGATGGTAGAAATCAAGCTGAAGTCTATCCATGATCCTCAATACACTTTGGTAGTCAAAGCTCATGTAGTTAACAAACTGACGCCTTTTCTTCCCTCAAAGAAGGTAAACGTTCAGCTATGGCCAGAACTAACTAGGTTGAAGTTAGCTGACCCGAAGTTTGATATACCCAATAAAATAGATTTGCTGCTTGGTGCAGAAGTGCATAGTCAGATTTTAGCTGAAGGTCTCATCAAGGGTCCTCCTGGGTCCCCTGTGGTCCAAAACACTCACTTTGGATGGATCTTATATGGCCAGATTCATGCAAATCCTCAAAATCTAAGTTGTGCCAAGAAAACAGTGTTATGGTCAGCATGCACACTCAGATAAATGAGAATGATATGTTGAAGAAATTCTGGGAGCCAGAACCACATGATATTTCATCCAAGGAGAAATTTCACGCTCGGACTGACTCTCCCGTAGTACTTGCGTCGCGTAGCAGTCAGCGAAGTAGATGGAAGACCTTCAATGCTAATCGTAGATCGGATATTTTGAGAGCTGTCGAAGATCGCGATAGTTTGAATTTGTGGAAGCAAGGTTACTCTTGGCTAAGCAAGGTTAAAATAAATTACAGTCCACATAAAGAGTGCCAAGATACCAAACTAGTAGAGAAAGACAGACAGACATCACCGAAATCTTTTTGTCGTATTTCGCCATCTAGTCAATCCATCGTACGTCCGATGGGTCAGTTTTCTCACTCAGCTAGATGGCTATAGGACGTAATCGTTGACAAGCATGCTGGTTCGGACAATGTTACGCATGATGTGATAGGTAGATACAAGATCACTTTTGCTGTTAGCGATTAGTCACTGACTTACAACCATCTTATAGATATCTCTTGTAGCCAAGAAGTTGAGAATTTTGTAATTTAGTTCCTAAGTATTTTGTTAAGTTGTAAGCAAATTGCTTTCTAGTGTAAGTTAAATTTAAAGGTTGTCATAATGTGTTACTTCTATGAAATTATTCTGTAGAGCCACCATGGACTAGTGATTAATGATCATCAAATTGTTAAGTTCTATATTTGTTATACTAGTTACTTATGAACCAGCAGCGGTTCATGGTGGGCGGAATGTACAATCTGCTAAGATGTTTTTATAAATTCGTAATCACGTATATTTAGTTTCCGTAATCGCGGATAGATGGCGTTATCGCCTGATTGCGTCGCGCGGTCAGTTGTGGCCTGTGAAAGAATATATTATCGAATGCGGTACTGATCGTTGTTGTACTCAGTGGTATACGAGTTAAGAAATAAACAACCATATAACCAGTGACCTGAAGTATCATTTTACTGTACACACCTGAAGTTGTAGCGTGTACACTATTTCACTGAACAAAAACTAAAATACCTATACTGTTGTATAACTATATTTACAACACCTGTTTCTGGTTATCTGTGATTACAACAGATACTGTGTGTACCAATGTTACTGATAGATAATAATAATAGATAACTTCTTGCCTAAATAAGGTTGCTATTAACTTAACAGGGCTCTCTCCGTCACTTACTCCATACAATCGTAGTTCCAATATCATTTGCATATTAAGCAACCAAAGTCCATGAAATTTTGCAGACATATTCTAGAAACTAATATCTGTGTCTGTGGTGTTTTAGATTTTTCTAAAAATATGTAGTTTTAAAATTACAGGGGCTCAAAGATTTGTATGAAAATTTTTAAGACCGCGTAACTTTGAAACCGAATGTTTTAACAAAAATCTGGAAAACCACAGACATTAGTTTCCAGAATATGTCTGCAAAATTTCATGGACTTTGGTTGCTTAATATTCAAATGAAATTGAAACTACGTTTGTATGGAGCGAGTGACGGAGAGACCCCTCTTAAGCTTTCATTTTTGGTAATGGAATTTCCCATGTTATAAAAGACGTCTTATCCTTTAATATTGAATGAAATAATTTATAGTGGATAAGAAGGAATTGCTTAAATAAGTTTGCTATTAACTTAGGTTTTCACTTTTGTTAATGGAATTTTCCGTGTAATAAAAGGCTTAACCTTTATTATTGAATGAAGTCGTTCGTAACGGAACACTGTTTAATGAAAGGTATTGTTTGCATAATACCTTTCTCAATCCGGGTAGGACAATATTTGACATTGTAAGCTCCATGATAATTGAAAGTTATCGCTAACCAATATAATGAACATGTTATTAATTTATTAAAGAACAGTTAAGGTGCGTTCAGATTAGGAGAATTTACATAATGTAACAAATTTAGAATTAAATTTTGGTGATTAAGTTATAGTAATGAATAAGGGATATTCACTTTTGTAATACATATTCATTATTCACTTTAGCACTGAGTACACTAATGTTCCAAGTAGTATAAGTTTTTGAATACAAAAGTGATTTGACGTACTCCAACGTAACGGATGAATCTGGAATTGTTATATATTTTTTACAAATCAATTCTCCTGGTCAGTACGTACCTTTAGGGTCCAAAACAGAATAAATAGGTACGAGAGATATGTTACGTTTTAGGTTTGTAGAGTTACGTCTAAAGAAACGGAATATTTCAGTTGTTTTCCCAGGGCGCAATTTTGAATATTACATTTTTTGCAGCTATGAAAATGTAATGGCGAGTACTATAGTAAGTAATTGGTTTCGCCACTAGTTTTCAGCCCTGGTCGACTTGTATTTTATAAAATCTACAAACCCTTAGATACCCGGTTAATCGATTTCTTTGCTATATCGTAGCGGGAACGCTAAACTATATGGCCGTGTGACTTTACCGGTATAGCCGCAACTAGCCACGGCCGAAACCTCCCTCGACAACAAAAATTTTGTATGTGCATATTATAACAGCTGTTCAAGGCTGCAAAATTATTGCTTCCATTTATAGCATGTCACTTGTTGCGGCATAAAGCAGTCTTTAAACAGTGCAAAAGCTTCCATAAAGCTTTGTCACACTGATTGTGCTTGGGGCTGCTGATCACACTAATATTATAAAGGCGAAAGTTTGTATATGTGTGTGTGTGTGTGTGTGTGTGTGTGTGTATGTTTGTTACTCCTTCACGCAAAAACCACTGGACGGATTTGGCTGAAATTCGGAATGGAGATAGATAATATCCTGGATTAGCACATAGGCTACTTTTTATCCCGGAAAATCAAAGAGTTCCCACGGGATTTCTAAAAATCTAAATCCACGCGGGCGAAGTCGCGGGCGTCAGCTAGTATGTAATAAACTTTCCAAACTTATGGAACCAATAAGTAGCGTCAACTTCTCTCTACAGTGTCATGTCGTGAAGCTATCCTATTGCGCTTTAGTCGAAAACTTTTAATGATTCCTCATGCAACGCGATATCTATTCCAAACTCGTGTCTTATTACATCCTCGATATCGCTTTTTAAAGTTGTTTTCAAGCTCGTAGGGGTAGGATTTTAGAGGTCATTGCTACTTTCTGACCGACGTTCTTCTTTGGTTTTAGGGGTTGGTACCGTACCCAAAAGATAAAAGAGAACCCTATTAATGTCTCTTGGCTGTTTATCTGTCAAAGATCTCTAGTTTTTGACCCCCGACCCAAAAAGAGCGGTGTTATAAGTTTGACGTGTGTATCTGTGTATCTGTCTATGGCATCGTAGCTCCTAAACTAATGAACCGATTTTAATTTGGTGTTTGAAAGGCGGCTTGACCGAGAGTGTTCTTAGCTATAATTGAAGAAAATCGGTTCAGCCGTTTGAAAGTTATCAGCTCTTTTCTAGTTTTCCTAAGAGGTTTTTGTGTGGGGGGTTTTTTAATTTTGAGTTATAAAGATATTTATTTATCTTTAGATCATTAGTATGCAGCATCTTTCTATCTGCGGTTACCGTTATGACATCACATTAAACTCTGCAATGTCACAGCTGCCTCTAATTGTTCTAGTTGTTACTAATCTACGGTAATTTAAATAATTTGTAGACGTGGAGTTATGTGCGCTCTAAGCAATTAATCTCTCTTTAACGGTGAAGGAAAACATCGTGAGTAAATCTGCGCGAACGATTTAGTGTTTCGATATGATGCCGTGTGGAAACCCTGCATAACTTAACACCAGGCAATCGTAGTCAAGGGCTAACTTGAAATAGAATAATTTAAAAGTAATAATGTATGTTTATGTAACCTTATTTTAATATTTATGTATATAATTATGATATCTATTAAGTTTTTTAATGAATACTTCCTATATTTGTTGTACCTATTCTACTCCCTTTACAACGTCTCCACTGCCAAGGGTCACTAGTAGAGGTCTCTTTTAGAGATAAGTTCTTCCCTGTCCACTTTTTCTTTCTTTTTCCTCTTATTGTTACAACTTTCTGGTACAAATAAAAAAATTATAATAAAAGGATTAATTTAATAAGACTGCATTTGCGCTACAAAATTCCCTTTAGGAATGCACTTATCTTCACCATCTCTTCATTGGCGATAAAAATTTAGAGTTCCGTACAAGACTTCAATATCTCTAAAGCACACACATGAGAACAATAAACTATGTTTAAAGCAGTATAAATGCACATAGGAACCAATTGTTCTCTGACACTTGGAAATTTAATATAGGCGTTTCTCTTATCAAGGACGAAACTAACACAGTTGTTGTACATTATAATACTTTGATGTAAAGTTTAATTTTAATGCGATACTTGCTGGTATTAGGCAAATCCTGATGAACCTCCGTATCTTTGTTTATGTCAGCACGAGCCATTTTATTCATAATTTTTGCAACTTTTAACGCTGCATATTATAATATTATACCTTAACTATTAAATATCATAAATAGATAACACAACACGAAGACAGATGATATAATTTTACAATGTTAAATAAGTAATGTGGATATGTTATGCATGAAAACTATCATCACGATATTTTCCTGCGCTGTTAAATCAGTGATATTTAACTGTTTAAAATATAAAATAGCTCCGACATCAGCTCGTTTTATACAAGTGTAAATTAAAAATTCATAACACACTCGACAAGTGCAGGTACAGTAACTAGAAAAGAGCTGATAACTTTCAAACGGCTGAACCGATTTTCTTGGATTAAGGCTAAGAACATTCTCGATCAAGCCACCTTTCAAATAAAAAGAAAACTAAATTAAAATCGGTTCATTAGTTTAGGAGCTACAATGCCACAGACAGATACACAGATATACACGTCAAACTTATAACACCCCTCTTTTTGGGTCGGAGGTTAATTAGGAAGGATTGTTACGTATTGACAAGATACAAATACATATTTTGTAAAAGTAGTAGGTATAAGTACAAGGAATTCTATGAACTGTGATTAGCATCAGATACTTGTCGTGTAACTCGCTCGGGACCGCCGCCGCAGAGTTGGAAACTTTTAATGATTCCACTTGCAACCTGATATCAGTTCGAAACTCGTGTCTTGTTACACTATTGTTCGTACTACTGAGGTAAAATCAATCCATATCCATTGTTACTTCACACAGTAATCCATACTCCATACTATTATTGTTAGCTATTGTAGCCAACACCGAAGAGCTGATGGGCAGATCTTCTATTTTTAGGAACGCCGGAAGGAACAAATGAAACTATCTTTTCATCTTCAGCGGAGTGTGTGTATTCGTACAACGTCTTGTTACAAGTGACGGTACTTAAGTAGACATTTTGACAATTCATGAAATATGACAGTTGACCATACATAGTTAAGGTACGATCTACACGATACTTCCGATAGGCCGCGAACACGCTATCAACTTATTACAATTAACGTATATAAATAAAAGCGTTAACATAAATTCCCCCCCTCTTAAACGTCGTTTAAGAGGAAAAAAGTCCATCTGGGGAAGCAAGGGGCAAATGCTAGTCAAAGCCCTGCGCACCACTCCTCTCGCGGTTTGGATATCGGTGCTACTGGAAACTCCATCAGTTCTAGGTACAGAGCGGTGACCCAGTCGAGGCGCCAGTTGAGGGGTGCGACGTTATCCTCTTGCAGTAGCACGAGTTCAAGCTTCGAGTAGCGGTCCAGGCTGCTCGAACTGAAATCTTCGATATTCGGTGACGGCAGCTTAGTTGGAGGCCGTCCAATCAGGAAGTGTCCTGAGGAAAAAGGGAGAAGATCGTCAGGAGAGGAAGACATGGGATATAAGGGGCGACTATTCAGTATAGCCCCCACTTGCGAAAAAATAGTACTAAATTCATCGGAAGTAAAATGATTATGACCCAAATATCTTATAATGAGAATATTTATATAGGATTTGATCCCAGTCTCCTGAATTTCGCCTGAATATACAGGTATAGATAAAAATATTATTTCTTCGTCAACTGGAAAGTCAGAATTGACGGCATTGGATTTTAACAATTGAGTAGTTTCTTTAACGGCAGATACTAGATTTCGGTCATTATCGGAGAAAAATTCTACCGGTTTTAAATCTGTAGGTACGTTGCGCCTAGCGGCGAGCTGTGCCGTGGATAACTCTAGACGTGAAATCGTCATAGACTTCCCGGCCGGTCCTACCCTCAACTTCGAGCACAATAAATGAACGCTCGATCTACCTAACGCGTAGATTGCCTTTAAATAAATGCATGCGTCATACGCACTCATAGAAGCGTCGCAAGACGAATGAAGTTCGACCTTAATGTGATCACCACAGGGTACATATCGCGGGATTTCTATTGTGAACGAAATCACAGAATTTGGGCTAGTAAGTTCAGCGCGAGGGCCTGGGTCTAGGTACTCCTTTAGTAAGGCAACGTATTCTTGATTTAGATCAGGTTGTTTGCAAAATCGTTTTTCTAGATTAAAAAATCTCTTCTTAGCCTGACTAAATGAATCACTTAAGGTGGATGAATCTTTAAGAGGCAATGTGACACAAAATCGACCTAATTCTAGGCGAGTGGTGTGAGTTTTGAAATGCTGCTCACAAGCCTTCTTGGTATCATTTGATAATATTTTTTGAGGTTCCCAAAATTTGAGTATTTGATTATCTAAGCGATCATCGAACGACTCGCTTGATGCAAAATTGCAATTAGTTTGTTTAGGGTCACAATTTAATGAAATAGGACCTGAAATAACCCACCCGAATTGTGAGTTACACAGATATGGTTTTCCATCACCTAAGGATTTAACGGTGTTACCTATGACATCCCAGAATAAATCGGCCCCTATTAGCGCATCTACTGGCGCAGGGCTGTAAAACTTGGGGTCCGCGAGCTGAATGTTCTCGGGGAGATTGAATAATTTATAATCTATATTTATTTTCGGGATGTTGGCTGTTAACTCGGGCATAATAAAACAAGATAAACTTGCGTGATAATCGTTTTGTAATGAGTTAAACCGAACAAAACATCTCTCGGTAACATGATTATTTGAATTACTACCTATACCTACGACGGTAAGATTAGTGGGTATCGCCTCTAAACTTAATTTTTCTTTAATACGCCTAGTCAAAAAGCTAGACTGGCTTCCACAATCTAGAAGCGCACGAATGACTTCGGTCTTAGAATTAAGAGGGTTTAAAACTTCTATCATCACGGTGGATAACATAACGTGAGATGTTGATTGCCTAGATAGGTTCACACTAAGTTCTTCGAAGGAATTCTGAACTGTGGGTGCAGTGGGCTCCTCTGTAGATTTGTGGAGCAGGGTAGAATGTGGTTTTCTGCACTCCCTACAACGTCTCGAAAAGCATTGACGAGTTCGATGGTTTGACTTTAAACAGTTCATACATAACTTCAGCCTCCGAGCCTCTGCTATCCTAAGTTCAGGAGTTTTGGCTAAGAATGAAGGGCAGCTGTGAATTGCATGATCAAGCTTGCATACCACACAGTGAGCGCGATTCCTATCTGCATTATGGTATCCCAACTGAACAGAATACGAAAGAGATTTATAACGTCTCATATTTTTATTATTTTTATTGTTATTGCTCGCGATTGGCGCGGCATTAAAAGAAACACGACTGTTTTGGATTTTATTTCGGTTAAATGATTCCAAAACGTCGGCACGCTCCTTTAAAAACTGATGAAATTCATCCAAAGTTGGCATATCACTTAACGAGCTCCAATGCTCTTCCCATTTCATACTAGTATGGCTGTCTAATTTAGAACTAACCATATGAATAATTAACGCATCCCATTTGTCGGTGGGCTGTCCAAGACTAGCTAACGCACGCAAATTTTTATTTACATTATCTACTAATGAACGCAATGACTGTTCCGATTCGCGGGACAGTGTTTCGATATTGAATAAAGCGTTGAGATGATTATTGATTAACTGCCTCTTATTATCATAACGTTCACATAATAAACTCCAGGCCTTGCTGTAGTTCAATGCACAAACTTCAAGATTGGCTATGACGCGAGCGGCATCTCCCTCTAAATACGAGTTTAAATAATGAAATTTATAAATGGGTAGTATGTGCTCGTTATCATGAATGAGAGACCGGAACGTATCTCGAAATTCTAGCCATCGGAAAACCGTTCCGTCGAATTTCGAGATTTGAATTAGAGGTAATTTGAACCCAATACCTTGTGAGACGCCTTGCCCTGGCCCTAAAGAATTACTACTGTGCGCGTCCTCAAAGCACGGAACCCTCGAATTACGCGACAGAATGTCTTGAGCTAACGCCGTCACACTGTCCAATTCATTTTCGATCTCCTCGCGAATATCTAGTTCGGCGCTTAATGTGTCCCCACTTAAAGATTCAATCTGACCCTGCACGTCACTGAACTCACTAGCTAAGCACTCAATTTTACCTAATTTAAGTTTTAATTCGCCTAGTTCCAATGAATCTAACACTGAAAGCTTGTTAACCTTAGAGATATAGTTCTTAAATTTGGTAACACGACCCTTAACGCTGCTGCGTTTTATCATTAATTCCTTTAAAGACATATTAAAGTTAATTTAACAGCTGTAGGTGAACAAAAACTGGTTTGTTATCGGCCGGCCGCTAGATCGCTGCAAATAATAGGTTAAACTTATACCTAACTATAACTAGGTACGTTTTACCTATGCACGTCGCTTGCAGTTGACGTCGGCTAATGAGCCGGTTTCAGTCTCTTGCGCAGCTCGAATGAGTGCGCGCGCCAGTAATTGAAATCGTATGAATTATGAAGTAAGTAGGTAGGTACGACTAATGCGTAATGGATGAAAATATGACAACGTGCAAAATTTTGAATTTTGTGATTGATTGTGCAAAGTGGGATGGCTTTTTGAATAGTGCGTGATATATGGATGGTTATGGAGCGATGGATGTATGAATTGGGTGTTTGTAGAATGGATTTATGGATGTTTGGATGAATGTATTGTGTTTGTATGTGGGATAGGACACTTATCTGAAATTAGTACGGCCTCGCTGTTGCTGGCGTAGAAAAGTGCTCCCTCTGCCTGAGCCCAATGCTGCGGGTCCGATTTGCGTCCCGGCGACGGCTTCAGACGTCTTCTCGTTGCGCCTGATGCTGCGGTACGATTGGCGTGCCGGCTGGCTTCAACGATGGTGACTTGCGTTGCGCCTAATGCTGCGGTACGATAGGCGTCCCGGCGGGCTGCAACCACGTTGACTTGCGTTGTGCCTGATGCTGCGAGACGATTGGCGTCCCGGCTGGCGACAACGCTCTCACGCTGGATGGCTTTTCCTTCTTCGGGCGTCCTGTCACGGTCGCCACTATGTTAGCTATTGTAGCCAACACCGAAGATCCGATGGGCAGATCTTCTATTTTTAGGAACGCCGGAAGGAACAAATAAAACTATCTTTTCATCTTCAGCGGAGTGTGTGTAATCGTTCAACGTCTTGTTACAAGTGACGGTACTTAAGTAGACATTTTGACAATTCATGAAATATGACAGTTGACCATACATAGTTAAGGTACGATCTACACGATACTTCCGATAGGCCGCGAACACGCTATCAACTTATTACAATTAACGTATATAAATAAAAGCGTTAACAATTATTATAAATGCAAAAGTGTGAATGTCTGTCTGTCTGCTAGCTTTTTACGGTCCAATAAATCAATTTTGATGAAACTTGGTACACAGTTAGTTTACAACCCGGGGACGGACATAGGCTACTTTTCAACCGAGAATCCGGTAAATCAAAGAGTTTCCACGGGATTCTCAAAGGCCCATCCGTTTAATCGATTTATATGAAATTGGTTCACAGGTAGCTTACATAGGTAACTTTGTATCCCGGAAAAATCTTCAGATGTGACCTTGTTCAAGTCAAATGTCCAACCAGTTGTCACTACACAGTCTAAAAAAAGATACATTCGCCCTAACAAGTGATTATGAATTTAATTATAGTGTAGCACTTAGATATTTCAATGTAGTTCTCTTATTACGGTCTTTATTACGCGCCATCTGCAGAGCATTAGCAGTCTAGGGTTAACGTGAGACGCTTACAGCCGCAAACCGCAAACGACGCAAGATGTAGCTAACGTGCTCCTTAGAGTAAGTAGCGTGTAATGATTTAGTTTAAGTTTCTCCGCCGGTTTTATAGTCATGGTCGTTTCTAGCTGATCAAATTATCTATGGGAACAAGATGGCTTGGTGTTCTAGGATTCTCTTTTTTTTTTGGATAAATAACGTGCAGCTTGATTTTTAACCCCCGACCCAAAAAGAGGGGTGTTATAAATTTGACGTGTATATCTGTGTATCTGTCTGTGGCATCATAGCTCCTAAACTAATGGATCGATTTTAATTTAGTTTTTTTGTTTGAAAGGTGGTTTGATCAAGAGTGTTCTTAGCTCTAATCTAAGAAAATCGGTTCAGCCGTTTGAAAGTTATCAGCTATTTTCTAGTCACTGTAACCTTCACTTGTCGGGTGTGTTATAAATTTTTAATTTACACTTGTATCAATAAAACATAAGAGAATCATATGGATAACATAAAAAAAAATATTTAAAGATTAAAAAGTTATGTTTCCGCCCGGGATCGAACCGGGGGCCTTCTGCGTGTTAGGCAGATGTGATAACCGCTACACCACGGAAACGATGTTCGGAATGTCTAAAATAATGTTCACTTATTTTACGTTCAGTAATGAATGGATAATATACAAAGAAACACGTATTTCGATAGAAGTAAGACTGGGATCTTGTCTTCACTGTTTTAATAAAACTTGTACCATGACTGCACCGATGAATTTGATTGATTTTAAATTTTTATTGAAAGCTATGAACTTCATAGCTTTCAATGTACAATCGGATTTTTTTGTAACTTTAATTCATTTAAGCAAGTTATTAAGTGTTGTTTCATTTTGAAAATAAATAAATTAGATGATGCCCGTGACTTTGTCCGTGTGAATTAAGGTTTTTAAAAATCTCGTGGAGGTTCTTGCATATTCCCGGACCAAAAGTAGGCTATGTGTGCTTTTCCCCGGGATGCAAGCTATCTCTGTGTCAAATGTCATTAAAATCGCTTAAACGGTCGTGTAAAACTAACAGACAGACAGACACACTTTCGCATTTATTTATAATGTAAGTATGAATGGATTTCCTGTTACTAAATTCCAATTTAGTGCCAGGAAATTCGAATGTAACCTAAAATACCTTGCAGACAGTGTACCGTTAATCTAAACTATCAGGAAAACATAAGAGACAAATGGTTGTGTCAGAAATGGTCGCAGAGAGCGTCGTAGTACAAACATTTTCACCTTCACATAAAAGGAATAGGAAACTAGATTGCTTCTATGTTCCGAATTGCTACAGCTTTGAGTTTACAAAACTGTTGTAAATTGTTAAACCTGTAAACTAGGAATTCGGTAAGCAGCTTATATGGGTATTTTCTATTTAACTCGTATTGGAACCTACTTGAAAGTGTATTTTCATGAAGCCCTATCTAATTAGCTTAGCAATTTAGTTTGTTAATGTAGTCAGCATTCTTAACAGGGCTCTCTCCGTCACTCGCTTCATACAATCGTAGTTCCAATTTCATTTGATTATTAAGCAACCAAAGTCCATGAAATTTTGCAGACATATTTTAGAAACTAATATCTGTGTCTGTGGTGTTTTAGATTTTTCTAAAAATATGTTGTTTTAAAATTACATGGGGCTCAAAGATTTGTATTTAAATTTTTAAGACCGCGTAACTTTGAAACCGAATATTTTAACAGAAATCTGGAAAACCACAGACATAGATATTAGTTTCTAGAATATGTCTGCAAAACATGGACTTTGGTTGCTTAATATTCAAATGAAATTGGAACCACGTTTGTATGAAGCGAGTGACGGAGAGACCCCTCTTAACAGTAACATTCCAAGCGTAATAATTAATTAATCAGTATGTCACTAGGCATTAATTCGCTCCAGATTTAACTGAATTGAATTTTACTGTAAATGAAATACTAAGGCGTGATAAAAATGTAGTGACATATTCCAAAAAACTAAAATAAAATGTATGTGTGATAAAATCAGAAATGAGGAGATCCGTAGGAAAACTACAGTTACTACAAAAGACTCATACTCAGCAGTAGACTATCGGTTAAAGACAATGATGGTGAATATAAGGCTACTATCATAATATTGAGACGCAACCAACTATATTAACTAGTAGATTATGAAATAATTTCTTCCAAGAAAATAATAACTTATAACTTCTGTTAACTTAGTTCATAAGAATTAATAGTTGATTTACCGGCCAATAATTTTCTTTATATTTCAGTAAACAAAGCTATTACTTTAAATTATAACCGATAATCGTTAGTGAAAGGAAGTTCCTAGAGAACTTTATGAAAGACTTGACTTAGCAAATATTATGAAAGTTAAATTCGATAAAACTGAGTTCTTAGTAGGTCACATTTAGGTACTAGACATTAATTAAATTTATTTTTACT